>NC_136261.1:114195711-114323211 GCF_964187855.1 Myxine glutinosa | reverse complement strand
GTGGGGCCTTTTCTATGCCACGGGGAACTTTTCTCTTTGCCATATTGGGCTTTTCTCTTTGCCAAGCTGGGCGTTTTCTATGCCACGTGGGACCTTTCACCATGCTACCAACCTCGATGACAAAACCTGAAAAAAAAGACAGAGAAAATTAGTTAATTAATGATATGTTGCACCCTCTTAGCTTGGTACTGAGGTGGTGTACCCATGTGGGAAGGGGGGGGAGGGGATTGATTATGGCTGGTGACCCCCAAGTGTTGCTGTAGAAGGCCCTCAGACAGAAAGTCTTTGGGGTTTAATAGGGTATGCAGTATCTACAGGGTCTTCGGGTCCGAAAGGCTCTTAGGGTTATAGAAGTTCTAAAGAATGTTAGGGGTCTTAAGGGTATTAAAGCTATAAACAGTCTTCAGGATCTCAGTGTTATAAAAGTTCTAAAGGATGTTAGGGGTCTAAAGACCCTCAATACTTAAATAACCTTAGGACCCTTTAGACCCCTATGGCCCAGGCCCTTAAGGGTCTTAGGATTATTTAAGGTTATTGGGGGTCTAAAGGGTCTTAAACAGACCTGCCAGCAGGAGGATGATATTCATAGGGAGAGAGATTGATGTATGAAATATCAGAGCAGCGTCATGGTACTGTAATAATAATAAAAATAGCCCAAAATAAAAAAGTAATAATAATAATAAAAAGTATGCTGACGGTAATCTCTAGATGTGGTAGTTTAGACCTCTGCTGATTTTGGGGTCCCTCTTTTGAGCCCACCGGATCTCCTGGGAGCCGCCATGATCCAAAATCTAAAAGTCTATGGCCGACCGATCCTGTGGACCAATGAATAGAAGGGCTGTATCGAGTTTCACAGAAACTGGTTGTTAAATAAGGGACAACTATGGATCCAAAGTTACAGAGGGTAACCCCCCTACCCCCCAATGTGAGCCCCCATGATCCGAAATCGGAAAATGGAAGCCCAAGCGATTGGGCAGCCTACTGTTCTTATATTCATGTGTCAAGTTTCAGAACAATCAGCCGGGTGATAAGGGAGGAGTGGACGACCGGACAGACAGACATCTGAATATCACGACCCATTTTACAAGGTCATCTCTTCGAAATCTCTTCAAAATGACCTAAAAATAGGCCAGAGTTGGCTGACGGTCATTTCTTGAGATTGACATTTGTGGTAATCCCTCCCTTGATCCGAAATCGAAAATATAAGACCAAGCGAGCTTAGGACCATCAAGAAGAAGGACTGCATCGGGTTTCAGAGCAATGATTTGGTAAATATGGGACGAGTAGGGATCTGAAGTTTCATGGGGTAATCCCCCTGGAAGATCCCATGATCCAAAATGGAAAAATCGAAGCCTGAGCGATTGTGCGGGTATTCATATGTCAAGTGTCTTGTAATTAATTCATTAGGCTACTTGAACAATCAGCTGGGTGATAAGGGAGGAGTAACAAAAATAGCAAAAAGTTAACAGACGACTGGACGGATGGACAGACATCCGGACATCATGACCCATTTTATAAATTAATAATCTCTTCGAGACTCGAGATTAGATGTTCTAATAATAATAACTGTATTTATTTGGTGCCTTTACCTATGGCTGAAAGGTGCTGAAAGAAAGAGAAAGGAGGATTGGGGCATGGAAGGTGAAAGAGCAAATGGAGGAGCTGCCGGTGAAGCGCTCAATCCACAACACGCATTTCAAAGAAAAATTCCAACCGCATGGCAATTCCGTCATCATAGGCCATGGGGCATACCATTAAAATCCACTTTTTCGTGCAACAGGAATGGGGATTACTTGATTTATTCATGAAAATCAGCAAAATATTCGTTCCATTCGATATAATAATGTCCCCAATAAATATACCTGCACATTAAAATACAAATAAAGAAAGAATTTCGATAAAAAAATCAGGTTTAAAATTCGCGGACAAGGTTGTTCACGTGATAAATTCAGCGAATGAGCGCTCCAGATACGTCAGGTGCCGTAATTGGCCAATCACGCAGCTCATACTAAGCTCCGTTCGGTAGCTGACAAACCAAGATGGCGACGCCCATTGCTTCGGCAGTGACAGGAAAACCTGTTCAATTTTCGTCTAAATTTTGCGTGATGCATGTTGTCCATAAAACTAAAAGCAATTTCATTCAATTCAATGATAAAAACTGGGCCCGCTTTGTTGAATTTGCGAGTAAATGGTTGCTCTATGACTGTAAAGAACGCGATTTACTGGCCGACTGTGCGGTAAAGCTGGGGCTTGATTTTGCCGATACACAATCCTGCATTGAAGCCAAACCAGAAAATCCCAACATTGGCTACCATTATGATTGTTCACGTCGCTTTTGTGACATCAGTAAAGTGAACAGGCTGAAGGAGAAAAAGACCGAAACATCTACATCTCATGGTAAGTTAATATGATTATGTAGTAATTTTTTTAGTAAGCTTTAAGTTTAGCCAAAAGTTTCAATTGTTCTGCAAACATAGACATGATCATGATGATAGAATCTGATCGTGATGATAGAATTCACATTACATTGCCATATATCATGATCAAATAAATCATCATGCTTGATTCAAGCAAGTTAGTAACAAGTTCCGGAAGATTTGGAGTTGGCCTTAGAAGAGTAGTATCTTCAAATTCAATTGACAAATGTACAGCAGACTCAGCAAGTCATGCATGATGGAATGTACATTTTATGATTTTGTTTATCTATTTCAAGACTACAATTTATAATACAAATCGTACTATTGCAAGCATGCTCTTTTACTTCAGTAATAGTATCATGATATGTGGGGATATTGTGGTTTATGTCATCAGGCTCATGTCACACCTCATTACAGTTTTTAGGATCCACAAAGAATTAAGAAATAATTTTGTACATGTAGACTACACATTTTTACTAAATTGTACGGTAGGTACTTCTTACTGTCCTGTAAATGATGGTAATAAAAAGTATGTTTACCTTGTCGGAGAAGTTGTTAAAAAAACCATGATTTGATATTTGTTACTAAAAAAGACAGATGTTTGCAAAATTTTAAACTCTATAATTATAAACAATAAACACATGTTGAGTTTATTTTTATTTTGTATTTTTGTTTTGTTGTTGTTTTTTTGCGCGGTGGTCATGGTCATTAATATTTTTACTAGCAAAGCGTGTACAAATGTATAACAAGGGATGCACCAATAGATTCTTGGGGGGGGGGGGGGGGGGCCTTGGACGTTTTTTGAAGAAAAAAAACGTCACCTACTATTGAGGCAAAAAAGAAAATTTACTCACTGATCTGAGTAGAAAAACAACAAACAACAACATCAAAAATATGATATCAAGTACAATCATATAGAAACGAAGCTTAAACGTGTGGGTTAATATCATAAGAATAAATTAAGAATAAATTAATTTTAAACATGTCAACCACACAACATCAATGACAATCAGTGAAAAAATCACTGATCATACAGGATCGAACCTGGGAACCTCCGCTTTACTAGTAAGATGCTCTAACCTGAAGTTGAAGTTGAACTGAAATATACGATCAGATGGAGAAGAACGGATGATTTTAAATCAATACGCTTCTCAGATGAGAGGATGTTAGAGGAACGGGACTAGAACTGAAGACCTATTGATTTAAAATCATCCGTTCTTCTCCATCTGATCGTATAGCTCAGTTGGTTAGGGCATCGCACTAGTAAAGCGCAGGTTCCCAGGTTCGAATCCTGGATGATCAGTGATTTTTTCACTGATTGTCATCTATGTGTGGTTGACATGTTTAAAATTAATTTATTCTTAAGTACAATCATTTTTTAAATGAAAGTCCTGTGTTCATGATTTCGACCTTATACCTGTGAATATAGTTAATAGTACAAATTTCTCAAACTTGAAAGCTGTAAATTGAACAATGATGTAAATTATAATGTAATGGATATCATAAACAAATTTGATTGTCTCAATTATTTATGTCTGTCTGCCTTATCCTGGCATGTATACATTATGTATTGAACATGGAAACGAAGCAAAAGTAACAGTACTCTTAAACACTGTTAATCATGCAAGCACTTTCCATGACATGCGTAATCTATACATGTTATACTGTTTTAAATAAATAAGTTGAAAATGAATCTTCTAAAAAGTAAAAGGAGTCAGCCGTCAACTGCCACTCATTGCCATTCTTCAAATCAAAGAAGATGAACTGATCATAGAAGGTAGAAGTGAGAAGTTAATTTAAAAAAAGTAAAATAAAAATGATTTATTTGCGGCACAACATGTGTTTCAGCTGCGGCGGACCATATTTTCAGATTGGATTCATTTTCAACTTATCGCTATGACTATCTAGAGACAAAAATATCATGTTTATTGGTGTATTTTAGTGAAAAGGAGGTCTAGAAACCATATCACAATCAATTTTTTTCATTTTACTCCTCAAACTATCCAGAAATAAAAGAAAATGCAGTAACGTATAGTTGATGAATATATATTTACTTGCATTTTCATCAAGTGCGCGTTAAAAATTAATGAGCACCCCTGGTGTCTGGGGACATGGTGTTTCTTGTTCAGGAGCACATCCCCAACCCATCTATAGCAATTTTAAGTAATCCCCTGCGTTGTTGCACGAAATTGTCAAATTGAGCACATTTTAGCCCTATGCCCCATGGCCTATCATGAGATACAGAAAAATCTTAATGATTACAACACAACAAATAAACGGGTCATGATTAACTCAATATAAACTAGAACGGGCACTCGGTAGAGCGCATACCTTCGCCGCAGCTACTGTTCTGTACTTGGCATGGGAGTGTAGGGAACAGAACAGTGAACAGTTTGGTGCTGATTTCATGCAATTCTTAAAATACGATTTTGACCTTTTCGTGACCTTGACCTTGACCTTTGACCCGATTGCTCCCAAAATCTAATCAAATGTGTCCCGTATAATAACCAATCATCCCACCAAATTTCATGCAATTCGGTTGAATACTTTTTGAGTTATGCGAATAACATACACACACACACACAGACATACAAATAAATACACAGCGATCAAAACATAACCTTCCGCTTTTGCGAAGGTAACTATCAAATGCATTCATGGAATATTTCAGTCACATTAGAAAAAAAGGGAAAAATAAAACTACAGTTCACAAGGAGATTTTTCTATTAGACCAAAGCAAAAGGAGAGGGTTCCAGACATTGCTGCCTTCATATCTTCCACTGGTAAATATGATAAAGAAAAATCTGATAATGAAGGAGAATTGGAATGCCTTAAACCGGCCTAGCTATTCGGGTAACCTGAGTTCAAATTATCCTTAACATTGGTCTGGATATTGTTGTTGTTGTTGTTGTTTCAGCCCATGTTGGCTCAGCCATGGATCATGTTGGCTCTGTCATCATGAAGAAAGATCATGTTGGCTCTGTCATCATAAACAGCCCCATGTGATTTAAGCGAACAGAGGGAGTTAAGCGTTTCGTTCAAACTTTGTTTGTCTTTCTGTCTACAAACATCAGTTTTTGATCGAGGAACAACTCAATTTCAATTGAATGTTATATTTTGAACATGAATCCCGAAAACGAACCTGCAGTTTGGCCGTCATTTGGCTGTGAATTTGTCCCGATTGTACATGCGCAGATAGGAGTGAGACATTTTTTCCATCTGTCTCCCTGTGTGGCAGTCCAAACAAATTTAAAATCAATCCAAACAGAAAACCTACTGTTTTTAAGGACATCATAAAGGACACAAACACTAAGCATGAAGAACTAATGTAACGTGTTCAATAGGGTGGTGTAAATGACGCTGCATCAACGGCAGTAAACTTCCAAAAAATATTTTGCTCCACAAACTTTAAAATCTTTATTTTATTTCAATGGACGGTATAACACTGTATAACACTGTAATATACACTGTATAACACAAATTGCCTCATTGGCACTTTCAAAACCTTTCATTCAACAGTGCTTGGACAAAATATTACAACGTTTCATGCGCGTCATCTCGACCAATCAAATTTGCAGCTCGCAGAACCTGTCCATGTCCTTTTTTAGGTAGATTATGAAGGTATAAAAGCTCCAACTCAGTCCAAAAATCCAACTGAGGGGTTAGATATTTTTGGTTTAATCAGGAGATGAATTTGGAATTTGGCTCGAGTGAAGACGATAACTTGCCTACTCTTTATTGAGAGATATTCTGTCCGTATATCTGTTTGTCCTGTTATAACTTGAGAACAGATGAACGGATTTCAAAAATTTAAACTACAATGGATTTAGGGAACTCCCAGGAAGGTTTGTGACCTCTCCCCTCCCCTCAAAAATAAAATAAAGGTCGGTTTGTGTGTTTGGGTACACGTGTCGAAACTGCGGATTCCGACTTGCGACGCGTGTTATCCCTCAATCGAGGGCAGGATCTCCCAGGAATCCTTTTTTTTCTTGCCCCATAGATTAGCCATTGCAGCAAAGATTGGTATTTCTTTCAGCAAAGCCTTAGTTCTAGTAATGTAAAAACAAAACTCAAACAAAAAATAATGGGCGACAAAAAATATTCATTAACACACCCAACATCCCATTGCACATACTGATGAAATAAGGACTTACTTCACCGACATAATAAATCAGATATTTTGATCTCTGGAACGCTTCTCATAACTATATTGGAGCAGCTGCATGCGACATTGCGACAGCATCCCATCACTGCCTGGAAAGACATAGATACCTTCCTGAATGCTAAAATGCAAAGAGCCTTTCAAAGACCCAAATCTAACAGCATTAATAGTTTGCCAAACCGAGTTAGAGGGTTTTTCAAAGAGGCAGTCTGTAAATCACAAAAGCTCAATGTCAAAGAAAATGCTGGGTCCAGATGCCAAAACTGCATCGCTTTGTCTGTTTTCCACACCAACCTAGCAAAGTACCAAAATATGTGCATTGCCATATATTATAAAGATATGTACTAAAAGTACCAAAACATGTACATTATTCCATTAGCAATAGATAAAAGGGTTGTCACATGTCCATTGACCAAAACACAAGGGCATGCTTCTGCATACAAAATTCTAACGGAACTCGGTCTGCCAAAACACCCACGTGACTCACTGCCCACCACAAAGAATCGTGGCGTTTGGTGGCCAAACACCACAGCTATAATCCAAGTTCAAAAATAATTGGCACAGCCAATTGTACATCAAAGCATCTCGTACGAGGCCAGCAGAGTCAGCAACCAAACCCCCCCTGAGCCTACACATCAAGGAGGTCCACACACTCTCTGGCATAATAGGAAATAATCTGGACAGAATCATTCTTGCCAGCAGTTTGTAATCAGTATTTACTGTCGTAAAGAAACGCTGTCAATTAAATGAAGCATCCAAATAACTTACACCGCCCAACTAATGCCGGGTTGGATCCTCTCCCTCATTTAAGCACACAGTTCTGGTGAGCCACTGAACTCAAACATTCTGGCTCCGCAACAGTTACACCGAACGTGGCCTCACTCTCATTTGGCACACCCTCCTCTCTGTCAGGCGGAGTATCTTCCCATTGGATCTTGGGCAAAGTATTGATGTGGCATTCACCGAGTTCTGCCTTTCTTGGTCATACCAACTACCACAGCCCCCATCACTCCCTCACCTTCCTTCATCAACTGCAAACTTACTGGGTACCATGTTCTCGTTTCATGTGGCCTTTAACCACAAAACCAAACTTAATCTTTGCACCGAGCTGAAAGCCTGGCTGGATGATCGTTCTCTACATATTTTGTTAAACAGAAACGGATGCACACCTCCTGAGCATTCAATGATTCTAAATTGACGATCTCTTGTAGTACCACACTGTCTTCGAAGTTTCCACAAAATATTCCAGGAATATAATAGTACTGGGCAACCACCTTCAGAAGCAGCACCTGCGTTCCCTGCCATATTGCCACAATCAACCATAGGGGCACTACCAACCAACTTTCATGGCTCCTTACTAATGCTGAAAATGGCAGAACAGCTCAAAGTTGAGTGTGTGGTCTCTATGCTTTTGTTGGACACTTTTTTTTTCCTACCAAATGATGGATGGTTCATGGAAAAATTAAGCAACAGAGGGAAAGTTAATGCATCATCAGTCAGGCAGCAAGACAACAAGAAAGGTAATGAATGGACAGCAAGGAGGAAGGGATGAAAAACATCAACAGATCTGAAAGAGGCCCATAAGAGCATATGACCCAGACAAGAACACACAAACATACAAAAGGCAAACGATGCCCCCAATGCAAAGTCATCAACAAATTATAACATCAACAATGAACATAAACTATTCAACAAGACAATTTTGGAACAACACATCCTCCGTTTCTGAAGACAGCTTCTCACAGCAGGGGAAATAGTGTTTGGTGATGAAGGCACCCGGCAATTGTATACAAGTTGTTTGAACTACAAACAAACTTCATCTTACTATTAACTGAGATTAGCCCAGAGGCAGTTGTGGAAGTTTTGCGAATATATGGAGTTTTTCGTTTGATTCTAAGAGGAGAACTAGAAAGCATCTCAAAATGCAAAGAGGCCTCTTCTGGTGAAACTGCCAAAATCAAGACTCTCCGCTCACCTTCACTCTTTCATTCCTCTTTTCTCCCACGTCTGGAACAAACTCCCTCACTCTCTTCAATCCCACTACTCTTTGTGTCTTTGTCTTTGTCTTTGTCACAAGACAAATCTTGTGTCTTTAACACAGCTGTTCACCACCATCTCTTATCTTCCCCCATCCAAAACCTTGATCTTTTCTACCCCCGCTAATTCACCCCAGATCCACTTTTTTGAAGTACAGACTTCTTTCCTGGAAGTCCGAGCAGTGTCCATGTGTTTTTTACCTCCCCCACCCCCACCCCTCTTCCCACGCCTCCTCCCCCCAAGCCCTCCACCTCCCACAGATCTCCCGATGTCCCTGCTCTCAAATGTTATACTTGTGGGTTTCCCCCTCTCTCCCCATCTTGTGTCCCGCTCCCATTATTTCATCGTATGTGCCCGTTTTTTTTTTCATTAATGTTAGCTCTTACACCAGCCTCGATCTTGTGTCCAAAAAAAAAAAAGAATCCCAACTGCGCATTGTACTCAAACAATACTTGATGAAAACAACAGCTAAAAAGAGTAAGTTTTATAAAATAATCCGCAGTGTCCTTTGTGAAGAGTAAGCTGTCCCTGTAAGAGTAAGTATTAGTCAGGTTCACTATGTTTTTTCGTTCAAAAATTTTGGACATTAGCAAAACTATACATTTTTGGAATATTCAGAGCATGAGGAATCCAAAAATTAATGTTTACATTTGCGTAGACACCTTTGCGAAAATGACACTCAGGACCGTGATGACGATCTGTAAAAGCATATTCCTGAACGGTATAGACCAAGTAGATCCTGTGTATCGGACTTATAGTTCAATCTGATACTAACAAGGCTGCTTTCTTGCTCTATAAACCCATACCTATAACTTCAAAGGACTTGCAATATCATGTATTATGTAATACAGTTATATCACAAATATAAAGACAATGGTTTTCAATTACCTTTGTTTGTTGCTTTTCTATAATCCTGAGCAATATTTTGAGGCCTTTATTGGATTCCTTGACCCAGAAAACATAGGATTAGCATGTTTAATTAAGTTTCTAGGTTGACTAGAAGCCGAGATCGCGCAAAATACGTTTTATGGCGGCCATTTTCAAAATCCAAAATCTGTGTCTGTGCAAATGCCAACATTGATTTTCGGATTCTCCATGCTCTGATGATTCCAAAAATGTACAGGTTTGCTAATTTTCCAAAATTTTGAACGAAATTATATTTGTTAACATAGTGAACCTGACTACAGGTGAACTATCACCACACCCTCAATCATTTTAAATGCCTGCCCTAGCTGCTGATGTAAGGCAATGGCAAACCACCCAGTATAATCCTTCCCATGAAACTATGTAACAGAGTATGGTACATCAGACTCAGAGATATATCGCCTAAAGCTGGCTATCGGCACAAGGGAGGAGGTAGAGGCAGGCCTCTGCTGCCAGGTACTGATGCACTTTGTTATTGTGAGGAAGGGAGGAGGGATCTCTGAAGTTCCTCAGCAATTTCTTTCTCGCATCAAAACCGGCTGCTGCAGAGCTGCCAAGACAGCATTTTTTTTTTTTTTACGTGTTGGGTTTGCAGATCATGTTTCCCCCTCGCATCTTAAATGCACTATGCACCGTCTCCCTTGCGGCCAGACCGCTGCCCCATACAAGAACTCTTAAAGTCGATTGTTAAATCATTACTTTGGAGGAGCACATTCGAATCAAATACAGCACTTAGGTTTGAATGGTGTGATCGAAGTGAACACTGTGCCAAAAGTACAATTCATGTTATTCTTTACTATGAAAGAAACGGACGACGTTGATAACGTCTCCCGTTGAAATGACGAATCATGGAAAATGACTATTGGAAGGGAACTCTCAATCCTGGATTAACCAACTAACGACAAAACCTGCACTCACTCAGTGTCACTAAGCATGACGGATTGGAGAGACTGTGATGACCATGCAGATTATGTTTACCACTATCGACCAGCGTAGCAGCACACAACGGCCTACTCCTTTCAAAGGACGCCCAACATGACCTCTCACCTTTGGCCTTTGACCTCGTGACCCCAAAATCTAATCAGTTCATCTTTACTTCATTGTACATACCTGCACGAAGTTTGGCTAAGTAAGATCCCTTAAGCCGTTCTCAAGTTATCGCAGGAACGAAAACCTATCACGGATGGACGGATGGATGGACGGACGGACGGACAGCCAGACGGACAACCTGAAAACATAATGCCTCCAGCGACTTCGTCAATGCAAAAACTTGATAGTGAACACGTTCTCAACCATTTCTCGGACATGCATTTACCGATCGTGTTCAAATTTGGCACACAGAAAATGGATGGGTTACATATCCACGTCATTTTTAATGGTCAGATCCAAGATGACTGACTGGCGGCCATTTTGTTACTTAAACGTATCCCCAACCATTTCTCTGGGTTGCATTTACCGATCTTGTTCAAATTTGGCACACACATAATGAATGATGGCTTACATATACACGTTAGATTTTTTGTGGTCAGATCCAAGATTGCCGCCAGTCCGCGTCTTATGGAGGTTTAATATTCCTTAAACCTCCATAAGCAAGTGCTGCACTGCCCTTACACAAAAGTAGTGATTGGTATCCATTGGTAATTATTAATAAAGTAGAATATATATATATATATATATATATATATATATATATATATATATATATATATATACATATATATATATATATATATATATACATATATATATATATATATATATATATATATATATATATAGATATATATATATATATATAATAAACAGGATTGTCTGTCTGTCCGTCTGTCCGTCCCCCCCATCCCCAAACTTCTCCCTCAGTTTTGGGGCTAGCCCCTCCAAACCTCATGTGGAACGTTTTGGGGTCCCAGCGGATGTTGTAAGGTAGGTAGGAGGTTTCATAAATTACTCAATAAAATTATGATTTTGAAAATAACTCGATATGAACCTGCCGCGAATCCGGAAGTGGGCAGATGACGGCAATGAGCTGGTTTGATAATATCCCAATACAACCGTCATTAAATCAGTATTTTGTTAAAGTATCAATATATGTTTGGAATTACGTTTGGAATTGAGTGAATACAATTACGATTTTGGATTTGTAATTGTATTCACCCAACCGTACGGAACTACTTCACATCTGGATTTAAATATTTGTTTTTGTCACGAATTTTGGTAAAAGTTAATTTTTTATATTAATGCTATTGCTATTTAATTTGTGATTGGAGTTATGCTGTTTGGAATGAAAATAGAGATATTGAGTTCAAGTGAATGACGAAATGCCTGTCACGGTTTCTACTTTCTAAGCATGATATTCACGGATCGCCATATGCAGATTCGCCTTTTCCTGGGTATGGAACCATTCAAACGGGTACATTTTTCGTAGAAGTCCTTCACGAACCTGCTGTCCATGCTTGATGCTCGACTACAGGTGGCACAGGAATGTGTAATTTATTGGTTCATGGTTTCCGATTCGCCTTTTCTTACCTAAGTCTTTCACGAACCTGCTGTCGATATCTGACGTGTGACTGAATGTGCTACAGGAATGTGGAATTTATTGGTTTCATGCTCTAGCATTCACTATTTCTGCATTGTCTGTTTGCTCATGGCCTCCCACCTGTGCTAAGCATGGGTACATCGCTAGTATATATATACAGTGCATTCAGAAAGTATTCAGACCCCTTCAATATTTCACATTTTGCTATGTTGCAGCCTTATGCTGAAATCGTTTAAATTCTTTTTTTCCTCCATCAATCTACACTCAATACCCCATTATGACAAAGAGAAAACAGGGTTTTAGAAAGTTTTGCAAATTTATTAAAAAGAAAAAACTGAAATATTGAAATACTGAAATACACAGAATCTTGTTTCTCACAGTCTGAGAGTCCTTTAGGTGCTTTTTTGCAAACTCCATGCAGGCTTTCATGTGTCTTTCACTAAGGAGAGGCTTCCATCTGGACACTCTGCCATAAATCCCAGATTGGTGGAGTGTTGCAGTGATGTTTGTCCTTCTGGAAGTTTCGCCCATCTCCACACAGAATCTCTGGAGCTCAGCCAGTGACCATCGGGTTTTTGGTCACCTCTCTTACCAAGGCCAATCTCCCCCGATTGCTCATTTTGGCCGGGCGGCCAGCTCTAGGAAGAGTCCTGGTTCTTCCAGACTTCTTCCATTTAAAAATTATAGAGGCCACTGTGCTCTTGGGAACCTTCTCTGCAGCAGAAATTTTTTGTAGGCTTCCCCAGATCTGTGCCTCGACACAATCCTGTCTCTGAGCTCTGCAGGCAGTTCCTTCGACCTCATGGCTTGGTTTTTGCTCTGATATGCATTGTCAGCTGTGAGTCCTTATATAGACAGGTGTGTGCCTTTCCAAATAATGTCCAATCAATTGAATTTACCACAGGTGGACTCCAATCAAGGTGTAGAAACATCACAAAGATGATCAACAGAAATGGGAGGCATATGAGCTAAATTTCAAGTGTCATATCAAAGGGTATGAATACTTATGTCAATGTGATATTTCAGTTTTTTCTTTGTTATAAATTTGCAAAACTTTCTAAAATCCTGTTTTCTCTTTGTCATTATGGGGTATTGAGTGTTGATTGATGAGGGAAAAAATGAATTTAAACGATTTCAGCATAAGGCTGCAACATAACAAAAGGTGAAAATAGTGAAGGGTTCTGAATGCACTGTATATATATATATATTGTTGCGGTTTTGAGAACCCACACAGGTAACATCATTAAAGGTTAAAGGTTGCACCCCGTAGTTAGGCCACAAGCAACACGTAGGTCACCTTAGGATGTTAGTTATTTCATAGTATGTGTTTAGGATAAGGCCATTCCCAATAGTTGCATCTGCGTTGTGTAGAACAAATAAGAGTAGGCCCCGTCCGTCCATTTTGCAGCCTCCCTTCAATAGACGCCATTAAGCGCTATCCTGTCTGTACTCCATCGCCCTCGCAGTTTGTTACGCTTCCTTTGCCAGCAGCGTTCGCTGCTGCTGGGCTTCCGCTCAAACCAGCCCAAAGGCCACGAGGTAAGGCCCGAAAATGGGGCGGAGCGCAAGGGTGGGGGTGTGGCCACGTCAAGCAGCCATCAAGGCGGAGCCGGTAAGCCCTCAACAGTCAATCAGGGCTGAGGCAACATCGCCTGACAGGGTGTGGCTGGACATTCCAGAGGGTTCGCTGGGCGTGGCAATATAACCCTTCACGCGAGGCCCCCACCTCAGTTATGAGGAGAGAGAGGGCTTCATCAGAGTGATGAGGGGGACCTGCGCTGAGAGAGATCCCAGAGTTTGAGTAGAGGTGCCTGGTTCGGGTGCAGAGTTACGAGAGGGAGAGACGCGCGGTGACAAGCTTTGATTGATTGATTGCGCTTTACAAAGGGCTGGCGCACGGCACGCTTTTGCAGAGGACTGCAGCGTGCAGCAGGACGTTGGTGAAAGGTGCTTGGTAACATCATCGGGGAAATGGCGTATTATACCCAGCGATACCGGGCGCGCGTATAAAGGCGCCGGTACAAGTATTACATACGCCATATAATCGGACAGCTTACCCTTCCCCGATATATAATTGTCCGCATCGTGCCTACGCCATGCGGAGAGCTGCCGGCCATCTTCCACCATCTGCACAGTACGAGTCGGGGACCGGACGAGCTGTGGACCCTTGGACCCTCAACCCGACCATCTACAAACCCCGTGTGAGTGAGCCTGAGAGTGAGTCTGAGAGTGAACGGGCCCGTGTCCAGGGATAAGTATAAGACTGTTTAAGGCTGCCCTGTTTATCTGCTTCTTCCTCTTCCCTGTACATTCTCTTCTTCTTTTCCTCTTCTAATTGTACAAAGTGTGTACGTCTCTTCCTTCCCATACAATTGTAAATAAATTACCTGTTCTTCCTGGTTTCTTCTTAATCCGATCGTTTTAGTCATTTCCTCAATTGGGTAAGCGCGGCACGATTACAACCGCTTAAAATCGGGTTTAGTACCTGCTCACGGCCCGAATCGCGGCTCGCTTCGCTCGGCGTGTCCACTAACGCCGTGGTTCGGGCGGGAGTTATTTCCTCATTTCCGGTCAGCATTAGTACTTAGGTAATAGGACAAATTCGACCAACAACCCTATTTAACGCTGCTCGGGAAGGACGTTATAGCCCCCGGGATCGCGTCGGCCAGTAAAAGGACAAGGGGATTAATCCCCCCTAGGCCGACGTTGGAGATCCGCAACAATATATATATATATATATATATATATATATATATATATATATATATATATATATATATATATATATATATATATATATATATATATATATATATATATATATATATAGTCTATCTGAGGGGTGGCGCACTTTGGGATGCAAGGCGCTGGCTGCAGAGGCATCGACCCATCAATTTATAATTGGTTCGGGAATCGAACCCAGACTGGACAGCACAAAAGTAGGTATGCTAATTTAGCACCATTCTATCCGATCATTAGTTTTCTCTGTGTTGGGGAAAAAGAGTGGTATCTCAATGGTGCTGAATTTTTTAACATGCATGATGTAATCATCAAGTCTCCCCCTTGACGGTTACACCTCTTGTAGGGTTTGTTTCTACAATTAGTCCCCCAACTTTTAATGGTATCGCAGAGTTTCTCAGACACCTGGGAGTAATAAATCATCGTTTATGGGTTTTTTTCTTCCTTTTTTCTGCCAATGTCCAAGCTGTATCTCAGAGCCGGCTGTGACTTTCAGAATGAAGTTTTGCCTCAATAATTGAATATAAAGTAAGCGTGGTTGGCATAATTATTTTGACCTTGACTTAATTATAGAATTTTAACATTTTTCCACCATAACTCAATTAAGGTTTGTCCAATTGGATCGAAATTACCCTCACTATATAGCTTAGAGGAAGCCGCATTTACTCGTAATTTAGGTCGTACCCCTTTGGGTTAAAGGTCAAAGTCAAATAGTGATTTGAAAAAAAAGAAGCATTTTTTGGCATCGCTCAATTTTGCCAATGCGGAATCTTAAAGACGGCTTGCTTCCAGATCTGGTTGAAGACGTTGTCATCCTACGAGATGTTCTTGCATCATATTAGTGCACCTGCAGTCCTGCACTAATGTTGTGCACCTGGTACTTGATTAGTCTCCATGATCTACTTTTTTCGGATTGTGACCTAATTAACAAAAAACACGTATTTGATCATAACTTGAATAACTTTCCTCAGATCTCCATGAAGCTGAGTTTTCTGGATATATTGTACAGTGGGACACATTTTATTAATTTACACTATATCTCTAAATGTTGATGGTCTAGGTCATATGGCGGTTGGACAAAAATATGACCATCATTGGATCGTGGGCGCCGGGAGAGGGAGGGTGTTAGCCTTGGACATCGCTTGGCGATCTCAGCTATCTAGTTTATGGTACAATAGTTAATCTTTATATAATGTGAAAGGTATTTTTTTTTTTGTAATGGTGGGTCATGCTTAACATATAACCTTTTAAGGGCAGAAAACTCTGAGTAATAGGAGAACAATTCATAGCTAGAACATATTTCATGAGCTGTCAAAGCCATGGTCGACATCATGGAAGTGAGGTCACTTCCTCCAAGCTATCCTGTCAGTCCTTGAAATCAACTCCATAATTCTCGCACACGCATATCGTAGAGGTCGATTCAACGAAAGACTGGAGTGGTGGAAGGGGTCCGATAGCCTTGAATTTCAGGGGGAACATACATTTTACCTTACTTAGTTCAATAATTATACATGATTCATTTTTAAATCAAATAACTTTTATGAGTTATTTCATTTGCAGCCCACCCAGACATATCGTCATTCATCAAAATCCTGGAAACACCTCTGTGCATACCATAAATCCCAGCACACGTACTTACGACTCATAAATGATTCACGAAATACATACCAAAAAGGCATTTATTAAATAACTAATCATCTTCAGTTATGTCTTGTAACTTGAATGAAAGCCAAAAAGTGGTCATTGTGGAATTGGGAATTCTCATTGGACTCATGACATGTGATCTGTTAATAGTACTTTTGGTTTATATAATCGCACGAGTGCACCGACTGCTCATCCATTGCCACGTTTGAATTCTGTTCTTTTTATTATCACTTTAAAACAAACATGCCAGAAAGCCAGTGCATGTGTGGGGGCAATACAGAATTTAAATTTCAATTCAATCCGGGTCTCTAACCTTTTGACCTCAGGTGCTGTTTTGTACTAAATAAAAATATAATAATTACATCTGATTTCCATGAAAAATATTACATTCCACCCTTGCGCTGCAAATCCATAAAATCCTACACTAACTCGACAGAATGGAAGCTCATTTGAGAGCGATATTTAACTTGTCAGCAAAAAGAGTCCACATAATCTTTTTACCTGAGGCTTTATTTCTGCGTTTGGCCAATAAACAGTAGAGCGAAGGGTTCCAAGTGGTCCGCATGGCCAAGTCACGGAGGAATTGCTTTGCAGTGGTTTCGCAGCATTGGGAAGATATTCAACAGCCGGTAGGTTAATATGAATTCATATAGTTGGGCAGGTTGCAGAGATCACTCAAGGGTCAAGGGATGGGGGGAATCAAGGGGAAGAAAGATCAGATCATGAACGGTGGCCATTCGTCCGGTTTTATAAAGGACAATCCGGTTTTTTGCTACTCCGTCCTCTATTGATACTAAACCGGATGACTTTACATTCTCTATTTTCCTCTTGAGCTTTCGACACCCAATTTAACTTTTGACTGTTGGTTTTCATTGGTTAATATATTTCTCAATCAATTCCGCATTTGTATAGGTTCTGAGAATGCCAACAAAGCTCCTATGTGTCACATTTCCGAATGACGTCTTTATGTTATGACTGTTGCTTGACTTTGTCAGTTTGACATGACATAAATTGTCAAGAAGAAAAAGACTTAAATGTTACAGCCCCCGTGGTTTTAGTAATTATATGCTGTACGTATTTAAAGGACGTCAGTCGGCCATCTTTGGACGGATTACAAAGCAAACTTTTCTGCATATATTTGCTCTCATGTATTGTCTTTGTGCCAAGTTTGAAGAAAATCGCTCAATGCATGTCTTAGAAATGGTTGGGGATACGTTTAAGTAACAAAATGGCCGCCAGTCGGCCATCTTAGATCTGACCACAAAAAATCTAACGTGCATATGTAAGCCATCATTCATTATCTGTGTGCCAAATTTGAACACGATCGGTAAATACATGCCTGAGAAATGGTTGGAGATGCGTTTAAGTAACAAAATGGCCGCCAATCGGCCATCTTGGATCTGACCACAAAAAATCTAACGTGCATATGTAAGCCATAATTCATTTTCTGTGTGCCAAATTTGAACAAGATCGGTAAATACATGCCTGAGAAATGGTTGGGGATACGTTTAAGTAACAAAATGGCCGCCAGTCGGCCATCTTGGATCTGAACATTAAAATCTGATGTGCATAATATGTAAACCATCATTCATTTTCTGTGTGCCGAATTTGAACACGATCGGTCAATGCATGTCCGAAAAATGGTTGAGAATGTGTTCAATATCAAGTTTTTGTATTGACGAAGTCGCCGGAGGCATTGTTTTCAGGTTGTCCGTCTGGCTGTCCATCCGTCCGTCCGTCCATCCGTCCATCCGTGATGGGTTTTTGTTACTGCGATAACTTGAGAACGGCTGAAGGGATCTTACTTAGCCAAACTTGGTGCAGGTATGTACAATGAAGTAAAGATGAACTGATTAGATTTTGGGGTCACAGGGTCAAAGGCCAAAGGTTGAGAGGTCATGTTAGGTAAAAATCCTGTTACCACCATAACTTGTGAACCAGTGATGGGATTCTTACCAAATTTGGTAGACTTATGTAGAATGATGTGAAGATGAACTGATTAGATTTTGGGGTCAATAGGTCAAAGGTCAAAGTCTGTAATATGTCTATAACCTGAGAACGGCTGAAGGGATCTTATTTGGTCAAACTTGGTGCAGGTATGTACAATGAAATAAAGATAAACTGATTAGATTTTGGGGTCACGAGGTCAAAGGCCAAAGGTAGAGGTCATGTTCGGTAAAAATCCTGTTACTGCGATAACTAGTGAACCAGTGATGGGATTCTGACCAAATTTGGTATATTTATGCAGAATGATGTAAAGATGAACTGATTAGATTTTGGGGTCAATAGGTAAAAGGTCAAAGTCTGTAATATGTCTATAACCTGAGAACAGCTGAAGTGATCTAATTCAAACTTGGTACAGGTATGTATAATGATGAAAAGATTAACTGATTATAATTTGGGGCCAATAGGTCAAATGTCAAAGGTCAAAGTCTGTTATAGGTCTATAACTTGAGAACGGCTGAAGTGATCTAATTCAAACTTGGTACAGGTATGTATAATGATGAAAAGATTAACTGATTATAATTTGGGGCCAAGAGGTCAAATGTCAAAGGTCAAAGTCTGTTATAGGTCTATAACTTGAGAACAGCTGAAGTTATCTAATCCAAACCTGGTACAGCTATGTATGACGTAAAGATTAACTCATTAGACTTTGGAGTCAAAGGTCAAAGGTCAAAATCTGTAATAGGTCTATAACTAGAGAAAGGCTGAAGTGATCAAATTCAAACTTAATACAGATATGTAAAATGATGTAAAGATTAACTGATTAGATTTTGGGGTCCCGAGTTCAAAGGCCAGAAGTCATATCAGGTAAAAATGTGATAACTTGTGAACAGCTAAAGGGATTTAAATTAAAACTTGGTACATGTATGTATAATAATGTAAACATGAACTGATTAAATTTTGGGGTCAATAAGTCAAAGGGCAGAGATCATGTCAGGTAAAAATGTGATAACTTGAGAACAGCTGTTTGGATTTAAAGCAAACTTGGTACAAGTATTATAATGATGTAGTAATGTGGGCAGAGGCATATCAGTTGACGTCGTGACGTTGAACAGTATCGTTCACGTCTACAACTAAAATGGCCGCCAGTCTACCAGTCAGCCATCTTTGGTCACATCACAAAACAAATTGATGTGTATATGCATACCATCATGTATTGTCTTTGTGCCAAGTATGAACAACATGGGGCCATACATCTCTGAGATATGGTTGCAGACGCACGCATTCACGGACGGACGGACGGACGGACGAGACCCAATCCACAAGCCCCTGTTTTTGACTAAGTCCAACGGGAGCTAAAAATGCCGAAGCAAAAGGCATCCTTCAACTCATAATGGACTTAAAACAATGCCCGATGAGTGAGGAGAGGTACCTGAAACTTTTCAGCAAAGCCCAAATGCACTTCAAGAACATGAAGATAATTAGCTCCTACATATTCTCAATAACATGCAGCAATGATCACACAGACCGGGTTTTCCAATGATGACCCATCGTTTGGAGAAACGAGAGAAACAAACTGGAAGTGGACAGTATGAAGAGCAGAGCTCCAGATCTGCATTAATTTTTCAAAAGAATGCAAAGACATGTACATCCACTTCCTGTGGAACACTCTGAATGATGCCAGGAAAGCACAGAAATATAAACACTAGACAACCTATTGTGAGTACACATTTAACTTTTTAGTAGTGTTTATAATTGTGGTTATTATGAACTAGCAAAAGTAACCAGCGTTGCTGGGTAACAATAAGTCATTTCCTGACGGGAATATGATATACACAATCTGGGTCCATCATCAAGAGGGAATTTTAAAAACACATTGTAGGTACAGTATAGCGGTGGCATATCGAGGAAAAATGACGCTCGGGGTGAGATGTCAAAATGCCGCCACTCGTAACTTCCCATAAGTCTTTGAATCCTATGGGTGTGTGTGTGTGTATGTCCGTGTGTGTCCCCATGTGGGTGTGTCCGTGTGTGTGTCCCTGTGTGTGTGTGTGTGTCCCCGTCTGTGTGTGTGTGTGTGTGTGTGTGTGTGTCCGTGTGTTTGTGCGTGTGTGTGTGTGTGTATGTCCGTGTGTGTGTCCCCATGTGGGTGTGTCCGTGTGTGTGTCCCTGTGTGTGTGTGTGTGTGTCCCCGTCTGTGTGTGTGTGTGTGTGTGTGCGTGTGTGTGTGTGTGTGTGTGTGTGTGTGTGTCCGTGTGTGTGTGTGTGTGTGTGTCGCTGTGTGTGTGATGTCTGAATACAAACGGACGCAGACTGGCTTTGCATTTGCAGATGCTTTCTGGTTTAGCAGTTGGAACTGCTGTTAGACTCAATTCTGAAGTTTAAATTCTGGACATTGGTTCAGATTAAGATTTTGTAGAGCTAATCACATTTTAGTTTTTAACCATGTGTGGAAATTAAATAAAGGTACGAACACCGCCATGTTGGGACTCTATGTACAGGGACCGACATTCTGCTGCCCACACCTCCGCGCCCACCACTTCACCCTCATACAACTCTCCCTCCAACCCCCCGCCCCTCCCACTCCTCTATCCACCCTCATATAACTCCCCCTTAATCCCTTCTACCCCTTCCCACGCTTCCATCCACCCTCATACAATTCTCCGGACTTCACCGGGCAGTGTTCAGTTGAGTTTAACTTTAGCTGAGTTGAGTTTTAAATCGAGTTTAACAGCAGTGCCGAATACTAAAAAAAGCGTTCATTTGCTTAAAACGTTTCATTAAAAAAACGCGTCTCCAGGCTCCGGGTGTTGGTGGTGTTTATCAGACCAAAAAGTGCGGCCCCAAAAGTAGTGCCACTCGGGGCGGCTGCCACCTTAGCCCCCACCCTCGCTACGCTAATGCATGCAGTGGAGTGACACCCTATCCCATGGAAGTATGAATTAAGTTTAAAATAATCGTATTCAAAAAGGGTGTTATAAGTCTAGACTACGGATTTTTATGTTAAGAAAATAGGCCTTTTATGTTTTGAAAAGCGGAATTTTTTTTTTTTAATGTGAAAAAATCCCGAAATTTTTTTTCCCCCCGTTTTATTCATTTTTTATTATTACCAAGTTTTTCAGAAATCAGTCAAAAAAAGAACAAAAAATGGTAAGCTTTTTCCTGCACAACATTAAGCACTCTGGGCTAGTAAACAGGTAAAAAATGACGTTCAGGTACCTTTATTGCAACCGCATTGTTTGATAAGTAGAGGACTAGAAGAAATTGACAAGACCCTTTTAGGAACAGTTAAAGGAGGTGTTTGAAATCATTATCTTGGTAATGTTCTCCTTGGTGAGGCGGTGTCGGCGGTCGGTGAGGACGTTTCTGTAGACGGAGAAGGACCTTTCCACGTCGACGCTGACGATGGGACAGTACCTCAAGAGGGGGGTGTCGGCAAGCTTGACTCCAGCTGGCACACCAATCTCAGATCCGTGCTGATCTCCATCCAGGATCAAAGCCACTGTCCTCAGCACACCAATGTCGGGATTACGCTGCAGCACCGCCTTGAACTTGGTGAGCAGGATCTCCTTACGGCAGCCTCGGATCTTTTCGAGCTCCTCCTTGGCCTGATCAAGGAGCTGGAAGGCCTTGGCCAGCTCCATGCCGGCCTCCTCCAGCTGCTTAAGGATCTTCGGGATGAACGACACGTGGGCATTTAAGAAGACCAAACTGAGCTTGATGTCCGCCTTTCCGAACAGGTCCTTGGCACTCCGGATTGCCATCGCGTCGTCATCGTTCAGCTGGTCCACAATGTCCTTGACGGCCTTGAAGTGCTCGGCGTAAAACACTGCGGCGTCGATCCACGTCCCCCACCGAGTCAGAATGGGCTCCGGGGGGGAGAGAAAGATTGGGCTGCTGCTCCTTCCAAAGGACAACACGTGACGGGGCTTTGACGAACACCTTCTTCGTCGTGGCAATCAGGTCGTTGACGTCCTTGAACATTTCTCGGACTGTCTCGCAGACACGGTGGAGCGCGTGGGCAACGCAAGTCACATGCAGCTAGTCCGGGAAGAGTTCCTTCAGGGCATGGCCGGCCTTGATCATATAGGCAGCGGCGTCGCTGACGAGGACCTTGAGGCACTCCGGCTTGAAATCAGGCCAAAGATAGCGCAGCGTGTCATTGACTGCGTGCACGATCTCCCCAGAGTTGGTCTTCTCCAGAAACATGCACTGGACGAAAGTACCCCTCCTTGGACAAGCCTCCCGCGATGATGTTGGCCACATATCGACCTGCCGAATCAGTCGTCTCGTCGACGGACAGCCAGATGGGCTGCTGTCCGAGGTCGGCACGGATCCCCACCAAGGCCTCGTCGTAGCACTTGTCGAGGTAGTGCTTTCGAATCCAGCTTTCATCGGGGATCTGGAGAGTGATGTGCTTTTCCAGGAACGACCGGAGGGCAGGGTTTTCCAATTTCGACCATGGGATGCCAGCGGCCAGCATGGCCTGGCACAGCTCCTGAGCCACGACGTCGCACTTGTGCCTCTTTCCGCCACCAAAGTCCTCCATGGTGGCTTGCGTGACCGTCCTCTTCTTCTTCAAGGCCAAGTTGCTCTTGTGGCGGTCTCCTCGGACATGTTGGGCCAGCTCAGACTTCTGCTTCGCCCGGAAAGTCTTTTCACAAGCTCGACAGAAAGCCGTGTCACTCGACACATACTTGAAGGTGGCCCCATCGCCGCCAGCGTTGAATTCCTTCAGCCACTTGTCACGAAGAGCAGCACTCATCTTGATAGGAGACTTGTTCACACTTTGTGTACACTCTCTCACTGTAGTACACCGCCTCACTGCTGTACACGCTGGGGACGCAATGCACGCAAGTGGACGCAACGTTTTGTTTTTGAGATCGATCGCAGTTAAAAATTTCGATCGCAGTTTAAAATTTCGAAAAATTCCCTAATTTTTTTTAGCGTTGCCAGACATTTTCGACCAAAAAGGGCATTTTATTTTATTTTTCCCGAAAAAGGGCGAAATTCTTTTTTTCTCCGAAAATAGCAAAATAATTTTTTTGCGCGCAAAAAAGCCGTTTTATGTGAAAAAATATTTTTTATTTTTTCACATAAAAATCCGATGTGCAGTTATAACACACCTAAACTTCCCTGGCCTTGTGACTAATTAATTAAGAAGCCTCACGATGCAGCTTAAGCACTCCAGAAAGCACTCACAATGAAATGGATGATAAGGAATGGCTGGCTTGGCAAGCGATAGCAAGCTGATTGCTTCTGGTTGAAATGGCAGAGGAATTTAAAAAACAGATCGCAGGTACAGTGGAGTGACACTCTATCTCATGGCACGGAGGTATATAATAAACTGGAGAGCCAATGACGGCTGTCGGCTGAAGCTAGCGGAAGTTGCTTGGCGGCCATATTGGGAAGCCGATTGTGTCTGAACGCTCGAGAGATGAATACGATCCAGTCATCAAAGCTTTCGCACTCACTCTTCAATTTTATTCTGCTAAAGGATACGACTATGTTCGAGAGACATTCGACTTGGCACTGCCAAGTCCATCCACAATCCGGAAATGGTACAGCGCAATTGATGGTTCACCTGGTTTTAGTGCAGTTGTATTCCAAGCACTAGAGAGCCGGTTTAAAGCAGAGAAGGAGACTGGCAAGAGAACACTGTGTAGCCTGATGTTAGACGAGATGGCCATCATGAAGGCAATTGACTTTTTAGGGGACAAGGTATTGGGGTACGTCGACATCGGAAACGGAGTCCAAGATGACAGTGCTCCCCAGGCCAGCAACGCACTGGTTTTCATGCTGGTTGCACTGAATGACAGTTGGAAAGTGCCTGTAGCATACTTTATGATAAATGGATTGTCGGGGAAGGAACAGGCGAATTTGGTGACACAATGTCTACTAAAATTGCATGATATCGGTGCAGAGGTGGTTTCCTTAACTTGCGATGGACCGTCCGCTCATTTGACAATGTTACGTGAGCTAGGTGCCGACATCACGCCGCAGAATGTGAAACCAACATTTCCCCACCCAGCAAATCCCGAAAAGAAAATTTGTGTTGTACTCGATGCATGTCACATGCTTAAACTTGCAAGAAACTGTCTTGGATCCATGAAAATGATGGAGGATGGCAACAAAAAAGTCATCGCGTGGAAATACATCCAGGCACTCTTTGATCTGCAGAAGAGGGAAGGCTTGCGTCTGGGAAATAAGCTCTCCCGGAAACACATCGAGTGGAAGAGCAATGTCATGAAGGTGGACACAGCTGCTCAGACATTGAGCACTAAGTGTGGCAGATGCAATTCGGTTTTGCAGGGACACTTTGCAACTATCAGAATTTCAGGGCAGTGAGGCTACCTGCCAATACATTGAAACATTGGACAAACTGTTTGACATTCTAAATTCTCGCAATCCATTGGCACGAAACTACAAGGCACCACTCATGACATCACGAGAAGGACTTTTCCTGCCATTCCTGGATACTGCCTACAGTTACTTGTCCAACATCAAAAACATGAATGGTCAAGTTATGACCAATACGCGTTTGAAAACCCCCTTCATTGGTTTCATGATCTGCATAGAGAGTGTCAAAATTTTGTATTTCACATATGTCAAACCTGCCTCATCTCCCCTGCGATACCTGCTCACGTACAAAATGAGCCAAGACCACATTGAACTTTTCTTTGGAGCGGTCCGCATTGCATGTGGAAGTGGGAATAACCCAACGGCCCGGCAGTTTGTTGCCGCATATAAGCGCCTCTTGATGCGACATGACATCAAGTCTGCAAGTGGGAACTGTTCTGCACAGGACTCAACCAGAATCCTGAATGCGGCTTCCTTCAAGTGCGTTGCAAAGCAGGCTGTGCCTGACGAGAGTCACGACATGTTGGTGGCCAGACGATACGACCTGGAGTTGAGATCGCCGGCAAAAGAGGACCACGACTATGCGGATATTCCAAATTTTGAGCAACTTTCCATCTTTACAGAGTCATGTGTTGGCTATATTGCCGGCTATGTGGTGAGGATGGTGAGGAAGACTCTGAAGTGTAGCCAATGTCTTTCTGCATTGACCAGTAACAACGAAGAATGGCAAACCACACCAATGTACAGCCTGATTGTTACCAAGAACAGGGGTGGCCTCATAGTTCCCTCGCACAGTGTTGTTCGTGTCTGTGAGGCGACTGAACGCTGTGTCAAGAGGCTCCTGGCTGTAAGCAATGGCAAAATGCCTCGTGAAAGTGGGATAAGAGTGGCAATTTCCACTTCTGTCCTTTCTGAGGTCGGTCGGTCTACATTTGCTTCCTTGGATCGGCACATGTTTGACTGTGAGGCAGACAGCAACCATGTGTTTGCTTTAATACATTCTGTATCACAATCATACAGCAAGATACGTTTCCATCATGTTGTGAGAACACTCGATGATGACATGAAGGAAGAGCGCATCAGGAAAAAATATTGCAAACTGGTCCTGTTTGCTCACCAGTGAGGCAACACCAGAGCAAGCTGAAATATAAGAGCGACCTCATCTCTACATGGTGTGGGTGTGTTTTGTGGGTTAACTGTGAATTGTGTGGGTTAACTACATGACAGCGTTTCATGTCATTTATGTGACTGACTCACTGTTGATGTGTTGCTGACCCATGTCAGTGTAGAATAAACTCTGGTTATCATTATATCTGCGTGGTTTCTAACATCTCGGTAATAGAAACATACACATCTTAGTTACAATATAATGACTGAATTAAGTAACATCATATAACATGACAACAAATCAGATCTTTATATTGAGGAATATTATAGAACAAGCCAAAGAATGGCAAACGACGATGTACCTCAATTTTATAGATTTCTAGAAAGCTTTCGACTCCTTGCCCAGAGAAAGTCTGGGTCATAATGAAGAAATACAGCATACCTGGAAAATTAGTGAACCTTGTAAAAGCCCTTTACCAAGACTTTCAATGTGCGGTCGTCGACCAAGGTGAAACAACAGAATGGTTCAAGGTGAAGACAGGAGTTAAACAGGGGTGTAACATGTCAGGATTCTTATTCCTACTAGTGGGTGATTGGGTCATGAGAAGGACGATAAAGAACACCGAGCGGTAATTTTGGGCACTTTTTTTTCAAACAAGCTCTAAACCATTGGATTCCCCAGGAAAAATGCGTCTAGAACCAACTTCAAACTTAATGAACACCATTTCCTTAAAGAACGGGATTCTGAGCCCGAATATCAGTTCAAATATTAGTATTCTATATTAATTAAATAGTCGGCGGTCCTAAAATTCGCTCCAGCTGCATCATCAGTGCGCCACGCCTTTGCTTTGACAGGCTTACGATCGGCTTCCCAATATGGCCGCCAGACTATTTCCGGTGGCTTCACGGCGGCTAATGCTGCGAGGTGGCCAATTGGCTCTCCATATTATATACCTCCGTGTCTCATGGGAGTATGAATTAAGTTAAAAATTATTATGAAGTTAAAGTTAAAAAAACTACTCCCAGAATGAGAATGACAGCCTCACTTAAATAAATGAATATATACACTTAGTTATAAAAATCGCTGGAAATGGTAAATTTAGTCAGAGTTCACTCCATATTTGGACATTTATTTAGTCTACAGCATCCAATCCTCATATCCAAATCCAGATTTTCATGATACGTAGTATGCTTCAATTATGTAATGATAATAATCAATCGTGTTTCCAACGCAAGGCAAGTTTGAGTAGGCCGAAACAAAATGGCGGTTTAAAAACCCAGTGAGGTGCCAAGATGACCAAGACCAAGATGGTGGGCCGCCATATTGGTAAGCCACCACATCCTTTTTTTTTCTTATGAGCACCTCGTTAATCATCTTCAAAAAGGATGTTAGAACACACCCAAACACCCAATTTTCATCCTTGCAATCTGTTGGAGGTCCAGGCTGTCATGTATGTAGTGCAAATATTCACCGTTGTATCCCGACACCGGGACCAGGTTGTATCCCTACGCCAGACCTCGGATGGCGCTGCTGTGAATCGGGCCTTGATCGGCAGAGTGAATAAACGCGTACGACAATTGATCGCAGTTTGTCGAGATACTTTGCATGGCGACGAGGATAAACATCTAGACCATGACTTCTTTCGGCCATATCGATGAATTCGACCCTCATGAGGGGGATTTTGACACGTATTCTGAGCGGTTGTCTTTCTACTTCGAGGTGAACGGCATCGCGACCGAAGGCCGGATGAAGGCCGTCTTCCTGTCCGTTTGCGGAGGTGAGACGTTCACACTTGTTAAAAACCTGATTCGGCCTCGGACAATCCAGGAGCTCACGTATGCAGAGCTCAAGGCCACTTTGAAGGAACATTGCAACCCATCTCCTTCAGTCATCCTGTGTCGGTTTAATTTTTACATGTGCAGACAGCAGCAAGGTCAGTCGATCGCAGACTTCATGGCACACCTCAAAAAACTGTCACATCTGTGTGAGTTTGGGGACACGATCGATGACATGCTTCGTGATTTGCTGGTGGTTGGCATGTCCGATGACCGCACTCGTAGACGCCTGCTTGCTGAGAGAAGTCTGACGTTCCAAAATGCCAGAGACACCGCCATTTCCATGGAAAGTGCTGAATGCAACGCTACAAGCATCGGTGCCACTCGCTTGTCTGGTACCAGCCCTGCTGTGAATCGGTTGGATCATGTTCAGCCAAAACGTTGGAACAAGGCTCCTCGTCAGAAGCCAGTGCAGTCTCAAACCCACAACAACTGTTTTCGGTGCAACGGAAAGCACCCTCCGGAGACGTGTCGGTTCAAAGAGGCCACCTGCCATTTCTGTTCAAAAACTGGCCATATTGCTCCAGCTTGCATCACTCGCAAATCGGGAAAAGGAAAAGCTGCTGACAAGATTCATCAGTTTATCGGTTCGGAGGAACCCGAGCTTGACCAGGTGAGCTCTGTTTCCGACAACTCAGAATCGTATGACCTGCTTCATATTGATTCTCACCATAGGTGGGACCCTCTTCTTGCCAATGTTGTCGTCAACAATCGACCATTGCAAATGGAGGTCGACACTGGTGCGGCCGTCTCGCTCATCAGCCATGCTGTTTTCACAAACCTGTGGAGTCATGCTGACCGACCCCATCTGAAACCTACTACCTATGGACTCTCCACCTATACAGGTGAGAAGATTGTTCCCTGCGGTACATGTGACATCACAGTGGGCTACGATAACCGTGAGTTTCACCTACCCCTGATCGTCATTCCTGGAAAGGGCCCTTCCTTACTCGGCAGTAACTGGTTGAGCATAATTCGACTGAAGTGGGAAAGCATTCATCAACTCCGGGCAGCCAACGTTTCTCCTACCGCAGCATACACACTCAAACATGTGCTGGATACGTACCCGGATGTCTTCAAGGATGAGCTTGGAACCTTGAAAGGACATACGGCTAAACTCAGGGTTGACCGGGATGCCAATCCTATATTTTGCAGGGCTCGCCCAGTCCCTTTCGCCCTGCGTGAGCGGATTGACAAGGAACTGGATCATCCTGAAAATCTGGGGATCATCAAGCAAATCCAGTATGCCGAATGGGCGGCGCCCATCGTTCCGGTCATAAAATCGGACCAGTCCATCCGCATATGTGGAGATTATAAAATGACCGTGAACAGGTGTTCTTCATTGGATAAATATCCAATCCCGAGGATCGAAGACCTCTATGCTCGTCTCACGGGAGGCAAGACTTTTAAGAAACTCGATCTCAAATCCGCCTATCTACAGCTCTGCTTGGACGAGAATTCGAAACAGTATCTTACCATCAACATGCATCGTGGGTTGTACAGGTACCACCGACTTAGTTTTGGAGTGAAATCTGCACCTGGAATTTATCAGCGTGTCATGGACAGTTTGTTTGCCGCCGAACGCAACGTCGTTTGTTACCAGGATGATATTCTGGTTACTGGTCGTACGGATGCGGAACATCTACAGAACCTGGAGAGAGTTCTGAAGAAGATTTCGGACTCTGGCCTACGTTTGCGTCGAGACAAGTGCAAGTTTATGGTGCCATCAGTCACGTACCTGGGTCATACGATTGATGCCGAGGGTCTACACCCGACAGATGAGAAAGTCCGAGCTATCAAGGATGCTCTTGCTCCACGAGATGTGACCGAATTGAAGTCATACCTCGGTTTGCTTCAGTTCTATGGTCGTTACATCCCGAATGTGACCGACGTTTTGGGCCCCCTTTATCGGCTTTTGAGGAAAGGAGTCTCCTGGAGCTGGGGGTTTACTGAACAATCAGCATTCCAGACCTCTAAGGATCTGCTCAAATCGTCCAATGTTCTCGTTCATTTTGATCCAGAGAAGGATCTTGTGCTGACATGCGATGCCTGTCGGTATGGAGTGGGGAGTGTATTATCACACGTGATGCCTGACGGTACGGAAAGACCGGTTGCATTTGCATCCAGAACGTTGTCCCCGGCAGAGAAAAACTATTCCCAACTTGACAAGGAAGGATTGGGAATCGTTTTCGGTGTCGGCAAATTTCGCCAGTACCTTCTTGGACATCATTTCACGATTCGCACTGATCACAAGCCGCTGATCAGTCTGTTTGGTCCAACTAAGGCGACATCTGACACACTACCGCCCAGGATCATCCGCTGGTCCCTGTTTCTCGCTGCTTATGACTACACCATATGTTATAAGCCCGGTTCGTCTCTCACAAATGCAGATGCCATGAGTCGGTTACCCCTTCCAGAATCCGTTGATGATTCGCCTACACCAGGATCCATTATCGCACTGATGGATCATCTGGAAGATTGTGCTGTCGATTCCGGCCAGATCTGCACTCATACTCGACGAGACCCCGTTCTGTCCCGAACTGTCCAGGATGTACAGCTTGGATGGCATTTGCTACCTGAGGGTGACCCAGATTTTGCGGCTTTTAAAGCACGTAAAAACGAACTCAGCGTGGAAAATGGTTGCCTACTCTGGGGATGTCGTGTCGTGATCCCGAAAAATCTGCGTTCCAGGGTCATGGATGAAATCCATGACTGTCACCCCGGGATTGTGAAGATGAAGTCACTCGCCAGAAACTATGTGTGGTGGCCGAATCTTGATGCTGATATCGAACATCATGTTCGACATTGTTACCCCTGCCAGAGCACCCGGAATACACCTGCGAAAGTGCCACTGCATCCCTGGGAATGGCCCAGCAAACCGTGGCATCGCCTACATCTCGATTATGCCGGGCCTATTAACGGCAGCATGATTCTAATAATTACGGACGCGCACACAAAATGGATTGATGCCTATGTGATGCGTGGTACTACGTCAGCCATTGTCATCGAAAGACCCAGACGCTGTTTCGCCACTCATGGTCTGCCCAGGATGATCGTGAGTGATAACGGTTCGTGTTTTTCCAGTACCGAGTTTGCCAAGTTCACACGTCGGAACGGCATCAAACATAAGTTTGTCAGCCCACATCACCAGGCTTCAAATGGCTTGGCCGAACGATCCGTAGGAATCATCAAATCCGGATTGCAGAAACTTCAAGAGGGAACCCTTGAAACAAAGCTGTCTCGTCTCCTGTTCAAATACCGTATCACGCCACAATCAACAACCGGTGCAGCTCCGTCTGAGTTATTGATGAAACAACACTTGAGATCGACACTTGACAATCTCAAACCAGACATATCATCAAATGTTTATCAGAGCCAGCTTAATCAAAAGTTGGTGCACGATAAGACGTCCAACAGTCGATGTATCAACATTGGAGATCCAGTGTTTGCCCGAAATTTTGGTGCAGGTGCGACGTGGCTACCGGGGGACATCATCGAGAAGCCAGGTCCACTGTCCTGTGTGATTCGCCTGCAGGACGGCCGCGAAATTCGTCGACATCAGGACCACATAACCTACCGTCACTGTGAGTCGATGGAGCCTGTAGCTTCCTCACAGTCAGGACAACAGTTCGACCGCCACTGCCGGAGATCGTCGTGGCCGCTCCAGCCGGCTCAGATGCCCCGAAAACCTCGGCAAACGCTACACCCTTCGTGGAGACCAAAGGAATCACCTCGGACTCTGTATCCACTGGTACACCGCGACCCAAAGGAATCACCTCGGACTCTGTATCCACTGGTACACCGCGACGCTCAATGCGTGAGAGAAAAGCACCCGACCGGTTGAATCTTTGAAGATGTTTTTTTTTCACGTTGACACATGTTCTATTTTCACGTATTTTCATTATTCTCATAACCGTTTGCACACATATTTTCACATGTTTTGGAAATGTTGCTTTTGAAATGTCAATTCTGGAAATCTAGCACGTATTGCTCGTGGTAATTTTGGACTTAAAGGGGAGGATGTCATGTATGCAGTGCAAATATTCACCGTTGTATCCCTACACTGGGACCGGGTTGTATCCCTACGCCAGACCTCGGATGGCGCTGCTGTGAATCGGGCCTTGATCGGCAGAGTGAATAAACGCGTACGACAATTGATCGCAGTTTGTCGAGATACTTTACACAGGCGTATGCATGCAAAGTTTGGGGCTGCTGCGTATCATGGTTTTGGAGTTATGGAGGAGACTGACGGACGGACTGATGGACGGACACTGCCTTTTGTTATTATAGATTAGCACTAAATTAATTTAGTTAAAAAAAAAAATCAAAGTACATTAAATGCAACTTTCTTCTATTCTTGAGGTCTTTCGATGACCACCCTAGGTGCTGGGGAAGCGGTTTCTATGCCCAGGGTTACAATTCTGGTTGGGTCGCCTCTCCGACAAAGGACGACAGGGCAGGAATTTGGACTTTGTTCAGAATACCAGTGATAGCTCGCCTAATCTTTGCGAAGGACACCGTTGGACCTTTAAACTCCACCAACTATGGTCAGCAGATGGGACACCCAGTTTAACGTACATCTGAGGGACAGCACCCACAGAGATTAATCACTATATATATATATCTTTATGTAGTTATTGTTGTATAGCGGCATATCAGGTCACTGAATTCAACCACCAATTATTTTTGAGGTCAACAAAGGCCAAAAGTTCAACATAGACCAAAGATCAACGACTTGAAGGTGAATTTCTAAAATTCTCAGTTTTCCTCCGATTGACATGAGATTTGAAGAGGATTTGCATACCAGGTCACTGAATTCAAGCACCAATTATTTTTGAGGTCAACATAAAGCCAAAGGTCAACAACTTATTTTAGGGATTTTGCAAGTATCGTGCTACGCACGAACACATTTCTTGTTGATTAAATCCAAAGCTATTAAAGTTTAGAATTGCACAAGGACTTTATGGACATCCTGTGTATATCCTTTCAATTAGATGTTAATATGTATGTAATTATGTTTATATTGAAATTAGATTCAATTATTCCAAGGTGCATGGATTACTTGTAAATAAATATTCTGTTTGCTTGAGTTCTGTAATCAGCAAGTCTGTTCTCGATGGTCATGGTGCAACAATCCATTGAAAGTGAAAGGTCAAGAAAGACCGATTTGCTGATTTTAAGCGGAAACGCTTTGATCGCTCATCAGATGCCACCACCAATGTGGCCACGTGGGTACGTTGACCAGGCCTCTCTCTCCTGGGATGCGGCGGAGGTGATCACTTGTCCATCAACGGGGGAAAACTAAAAAAGACAGACCAATAAATGATCAACAAGGCCGTTTTACCACGAACACGATTCCTGACCTTTCAATGGTGGGGTCAAAGGGGACACTGTTTAGTTGCGGATTGTATGGTCGACACCCGGGCATGACCAATAGGCCTTTGAGAGCCTTCGCCATCACCGTGGAATGGCCGTGTGCATCACAAGTTGTGCACGTCGTGGGATGCAGAACAGCCAACAGCAGGGTGTCTGTGACACAAAGCAGGCCAAGGCTTTCAAACCCATTGAATCTGTTTGGATAAGGTCTGAACGCTCCACCAAAGCCCTGCTTGCTTGGCGCTTCGTCACACAAACAAAATGGGTCTCGATCTCAGAATACTGTAATTGTACCTCGTGGTACATGTCACGTGATTTTACAAAGCTCCGCCTTCACTTTGAATCGTAATAAAGTACATGGTACTTTGTTCTGATGCGGCGATAAAAACATCACTGCAAACTTTCAGCTCTTCAACGAGTCGCGGGTTTCATTGTGGTGTCGCTGGTTGTTATGTCTCCATATGCGGGTTTTAGTAGGTTCAATGGGATCCAACCAGGTCTTATGTACAGACGTTTATGTGTGCAGGTATATACGAGTGTATGTGTATGTGTTTGTGTGTATACGTGTGTGCAAGTGTGCATGTGTATTTTTGTGCGCATGTGTGTGTATGTATATGTGTGTGTGTGTGTGTGTGTGTGTGTGTGTACGTACATGAGACTTTGTGTGTGTGTGTATGTGTGTGTGTTTTTGTGTATGTGTTTTTTGTATGTGTTTTGTGTGTGTGTGTGTGTGTGTGTGTGTGTGTGTTTATGACCGTCCGAAGATGGACGAGGTTATGTTTTCGCACCTGTTTGTATATCTATTTGTTTGTTCTTTTTGTCTGTTTGTTTGTCTGTCTGTCTGTCTGTTTGTGTTTGTCTATTTGTCTGTATGTTTGTCTCTGTTTGTCTGTCTGTTTGTCTGTCTGTGTGTTTGTCTGTCTGTGTGTTTGTCTGTCTGTGTGTTTGTCTCTCTGTTTGTCTCTCTGTTTGTCTGTCTGTATGTCTGTCTGTCTGTGTGTGTGTGTGTGTGTGTGTTTGTCTGTCTGGTTGATTTTCTGTCTGTTTGTCTTTCTGTTTGTCTGTGTTTTGTCTGTCTGTCTGTGTTTTTCTGTCTGTGTGTTTGTCTGTCTGTTTGTCTCTCTGTTTGTCTGTGTTTTGTCTGTCTGTCTGTGTGTGTGTGTTTTCCTGTTTGTTTTTCTGTCTGTTTGTCTCTCTGTTTGTCTATTTGTCCATGTGTTTGTCTCTCTGTCTATTTGTGAACAAGATATTTCAAAAAGTTATGGACGGATTCGGACCAAACTCGGTGGAGACCTTGGGTAAGTGATAAGAACAAGCGGAGAGATTATGGTTTGGGTCCAAATCCAGATCCGACATATCAGTGGATACAAAACGTAAACTGATCAGCCTGGCCGAGGTTCATGCTCTCCAACGAGTTCCGTTCTAGTTTGTTTGTATACGGTATACCCCTTAGGTAAACAGGTAAACAGCACGGTCCTGGAGCACACCACTCCAACTTAGTGAACACAAATCTTACAAATAAATATGGAGTTCGCTTTCCAGTCACAGGAGCATGTCATTCGGCTCATCAAAGCCTGTGCAAGTATTGCCAACCTATGATTCTTTGTTAGTACTCTAACCTTTTTAGATGCCAAGCGTCAATAACCTTTTTAAATGCCAAGCGTCAAACAAGGAGGCAGCACTTTTAGTCTTTGTTATGACTCGGTGTTGGGATGCAGCAGATTGTACCTCACAGACGTCGGTGCTGCAGAGGCTGTTTCCTGTGCGTCTTGACGTCATCACGGCACAAACTTGAGGGAGTAATCGCCACTTGTGCCTTGTTCGGTAACGATCACCTGAACAATACCAGACTAAAATAAAAATGGAAAGAAAACGACAGTATTTGGCTCAATCGCTGTTAATCAAAGTCAAACCCTCCAGTTTTAACTTGTTCGCCAACACAGGTCCGGTTTAATTATAAACTCACGGTAGTGTAATCGTTGAATATTTTGAAAATGTTTCATATATACATTTTCGTTGTAGTCCTCACCAGTGTCAGGATGGCCGAGCGGTCTAAGGCGCTGCGTTCAGGTCGCAGTCTCCTCTGGAGGCGTGGGTTCGAATCCCACTCCTGACACAATACTTTTGGAATTGCATTTTGCTAAACATCTCAATGTTTTAGTATTTTCAAGCCCATTGCTGTCATTGATTGTTTTCATTTTTGGCGGTATTATTTTATCTTAAACAAATTGTGCGGTGGATGTTTTACTGACTTTGGTCTTATTGCTCCATCTGCTGCTCATTTTTGGTATTACTACTTGTCACGTGACAGCATTGCATTGACCTTTTTTGTTTCGAGTTTCATGATTTTTATCCCTCACGACGCCATCCAACCTTTACCCACTTTGTTGCATTTTGAAACGTGCTTTGTGCCATTTATCGTATTTGGGATATATCGCTTTTCCATCAAAATCACGCGGTTGATAATGACAGACAGGACTTTTGCCGGAAAAAGGATAATATGACCTGGGTGGGGACTGGGGACACCAGTTATCAGTGAGCAAATAATGTAGGTATTAACTTTTCATGCTTTCGTCGACGAAGTCGAAGCATTATGTTTTCAGGTTGTTCGTCCGTCCGTGATAGGTTTTCGGTTCCACGATAACTTGAGAACAGCTGAAATGATCTAATTCAAACGGTACAGGTATGTATAATGAAGTAAAGATTAACTGATTAGATTTTGGGGGCAAAGGTCAAAGCTCAAAGTCTGTAATAGGTGTATAATTTGGGAATGGCTAAAGGGATCTAATTCGAACTTGGTACAGGGACGTATAATGATGTAAGCATGAACCCATTAGATTTAGGGGTCAAGAGGTCAAGGGTCAGAGGTCATGTCAGGTAAAAATGTGATAACTTGAGAACAGCTGAATGGATTTAAATCAAACTTGGTACAATTGTTATGATGATGAAGATAGTCAGGTTCACGATGTTAACAAATATAATTTCTCTCAAAATTTTGGAGATTAGCAAACCTGTACATTTTTGGAATCTTCAGAGCATGGAGAATCTGAAAATCAATGTTGGCATTTGCACAGACACCTGCATGGCCGCCATTTTGGATTTTGAAAATGGCCGCCATAAAATACATATTTTGCGCGATCTCGGCTTCTAGTCAACCTAGAGACTTAATTAAATATGCTAATCCTATGTTTTCTGGGTCAAGGAATCCAATAAAGGCCTCAAAATAGTGCTCAGGATTATAGAAAAGTAACAAACAACGGTAATTGAAAACCATTGTCTTTATATTTGTGATATAACTGTATTACATAATCTATATATATAAAACACAGTTTGTGTGTGTGTGTGTGTAATGTTACCGATAGACTCCTAAACGGAGAGGCTTACGTGCTTGATATTTGACATAGACATGGCCATTGAGCGTGGGACGAACATGGCCGAACTCAAAATATTTGACGATCCATATTTTTTATTCATATTTACCTCAGCGCATTTCAGCGAAGTACCCGCCAATCTCAGCCGGTTCCAGAGCAGCTCGCTGATTCGCTCAGAGCGATCACGTGATGTTCCATTCCCGCCGCCAGACTGATTCGCTCAGAGCGATCACGTGATGTTCCATCCCGTCACACGTCACTTCACATTTTATGCGATCGTGTTTTGTATCGATTTTGTGCGATATGAATTAAATGTCTTTGAAACAGCTGTGAAACGTCTTTCCACAACCCTTCCGTAACCGATTGGAGCAGTTTCTTGCCGCACAAAACGAGATCCGCGAAGCGAGTTGGTCGAGTCGTGCTGACCAAGATGGCGACACGGCGGCTTCACTTTTCACGGAGTATGAGCGTTCTATATATTTTCAATTCAGTGCGCTCATGATTTGTGGCATAGACATGACCATTGGGCCTTCATGGTGTAATTTGTGCGAGGCTTTTGTCCGAGTGAGCTTGAGTTGAGAGGGCGAATGTATGGGTTGGGAATGTACGGGTCTCCCTTCCCCCGCCCGGCAACGCCGGTACTGGAGGACGTCACAGGATCGGTGAGTCTCCAAAATCCACTTCGTGCTGTTGTGAATATGCAGGACTATGTCCGATTGTTGTGCTGCTCTCCGACCATGAGAACTGCAACGTCATTGTTGACTGGCCATCCCCTTCCCTCCCCCTTCCCCCTCCCCCCTCCGTCCCCCCTTCCATTCCCCCTCCACCCTACCCCCTCCACCTTACCCCTCCCCTTCTCCCCTCCCCCCTCCCCTTCTCCCCTCCCCCTCCATTTTCCCCCTCCCCCTCCCTTTTCCCCCTCCCTTTTCCCCCTCCCCCTTCCCCTCCCATTTCCCCCTCCCCCCTCCCTCTCCCTTTCCCCCTCCCCCCTCCCCCTCCCTTTCCCCTCCCCCTCCCCCTCCCCTCCCCCTTCCCCCTCCCCCTCCCTTTCCCCTCCCCCCTCCCCCTCCCTTCCCCCTCCACCCTACCCCCTCCCCTTCTCCCCTCCCCCTCCCTTTTCCCCCTCCCCTCCCTTTTCCCCCTCCCCTCCCCCACCCTTCTCCCCTCCCCCCCCTCTTCTCCCCTCCCCCCCCGTTCCCCTCCCCTCCCCTCCGCCCCTCCCCTCCCCGGCCCAGCAATGCCGGGTACTTCTGCCGGGTCCCCCATCCCCCTCCCCCTCCCCCTCCCCCCACCCCTCCCCCCACCCCTCCCCCTCCCCTCCCCCTCACCCCTCCCACCCCTCCCCCTCCCCCCTCCAACCCCCTCCCCCTCCCCCCTCCCATCCCTCACCCTCCTATCCCTCACCCTCCCCATCCCCCCCTCTTCCCTCTCCCCTCCCCCTCCCCCCTTCGCCTCCCCCCCCCTTCCCCCCTTCCCCCCTCCCTCCTCCCCTCCCCCCTCTCCCCCCTCCCACCCCTCCCATCCCTCACCCTCCCCATCCCCCCCTCTTCTCCCCTCTCCCCCTCCCACTCTTCTCCCCTCCCCCCCAGTTCCCATCCCCTCCCCTCCCCTCTCCTCCCCCGCCCGGCAATGCCGGGTACTTCTGCTAGTACATGATATTGCAAGTCCTTTGAAGTTATAGGTTGTTATAGGAAGTTATAGGTAGTATCAGATTGAACTATAAGTCCTATACACAGGATCTACAAGGTCTATACCGTTCAGGAATATGCTTTTACAGATCTTCATCACTGTGTTGAGTGTCATTTTCGCAAAGGTGTCTACGCAAATGTAAACATTAATTTTTGGATTCCTCATGCTCTGAATATTCCAAAAATGTATAGTTTTGCTAATCTACCAAAATTTTGAACGAAAAAACATAGTGAACCTGACTATAATAATGCCGGCAGATGTCTTGACTTGATCAGTCGATGTCTTGACTTTGAAGAGTGTCGTTCTAGTTTCAATAAATTTCGCATTCTTGTGCCACCTTCAGTCAACCGTCAGGCATTTACAGCAGGTTCATGTATGACTCTGGACATGCTGCGTCTGCTGTCTCAACAATGGATGGAGGTCCTTAATGCCAAACAGGAAATCAGAGCTGTTTCCCTTGACATATCTCGTTCCTTCGTTATGGTCTGGCACCCCACTCTGCTCACCAAACTCTCCTCCTATGGTATCCATGGAAATCTCCAAGAATGCCTTGTGGACTTCCTCTCTGGTTGTAGTCAACGTGTGGCACTGAATGGATTTCACTCATCTCCCCTTCCTGTTCAGGCTGGAGTTCCCCAATGCAGTGTTCTGGGCCCTGTGCTTTTTCTGGTCTTCATTAATGATCTCTCCGACTCTCTGGAAAATCATCTCTATCTCTTTGCTGATGACTCCACTCTCTGCCGCTCCATATCTCAACCCTCAGATCGGCAGGCAGCAGCCTCTTCACTCTCTGCAGACCTGGACAAAATCACAAACTGGTCAAACAAGTGGAACATGTCTTTCAATCCTGACAAATCTCACACTCTCACTATGTCTCTCCGAAAAGACCGCATGGACAACCCTCCGATCTACCTTCTCAACAATCCTCTCGAAGACGTTCTATCACTCAAGCTTTTGGTCCTCACTATCTGTCATGATCTTTCCTGGGAAAATCACATTTCCCAGCTGGCTTCCAAAGCCAGTCACCGATTGGGCATCCTCCGTCGTGCAGAGTCCTTTCTGGGCACACCTGAGCTCCTCACCACATACAAAATTTTCATCCGCAGCTCAATGGAATACTGCTCTTCCCTCTGGGCTGGTGCTCCTGCCTCACACCTCTCCCGGCTTCATGCGGTTGAAACTAAAGCATTCAGAATCATTGGTATCTCCCGCGGTGAAGCTGATTCTGAGGGCCTTGCTCTCTCTCACCGCAGGCAGGTTGGCGGTAATTCAGTCTTCTACTGACTCCTTTCTTTCTTCTACGGACTTGGATAAAAAACGTACCCTGTCTGATTGTTGCTATATACGGTAAGAGTATTGCTGTAGTTGGTGTCCACCCGTTGATTAGTGTGAGGATCAGCTCTGGTGCTGCATCAAGAAAAGCTGGCTTCAAGCCATCTGTATGGAGACTGCATCACGACCACCGTTAATATTGAGCAAGTATTAAGGTCTTATTGGAGCATTGCAGTACTTCGTAAGGCTCATCATACAGTTGCTGCAAGGGTTTCTGGAAAGCGCCATGCCGTAAGAATATGTGGGTGAATGTAGAAAACTCCTGATGAATAAAAACTGGGCGTGCGCGAATGTGTACGTGTTGGTGTCACCCATAGGCCCTGCATGGCCGAAAGCAGTTGGTCGGCATAGTTGGTGGCGTCAGGCAAGGTGGTGTCATCGGACGCTGAGAAAAATTCTCCTGGGAGTCGAAGCAGTGCACTGTACCCTAGATCTGCAGTGGAGCATCCAAGATCATCTTTAAGAGTAGCTAACGTACCAAGTAGGACCCTATAGGTACGATGTCCATCCAGTGCATGGAATAGTCCATCCAGTGTGATATCCATCCAGTGTGTGGAATAGTCCATCCAGTGTGTTTCAGGGAACACTTGAGTTGGCAGTGGAAACGCTCAACCATACCACTCGCTACTAGATGGTAAGCGGTAGTTTGCACATGGTTGATACCCAGGGGTTGATTCAGCTTGCAAAAAAGAGCCAATTCGATCTGGCACCCACAATCCAAAGTGATGGTTGATGGAACACTAAAACCTGTGCTCCAAGTGTGGGCAAAGGCCTTGGCAGTGGTAGGTGTGGTTATGTCAGCTACCGGTGTAGTCTCCGACCAACGGGTGAAGTGGTCAATAAAAGTCAGTAAATAACGGTGTCCATTTAAACCAACAACATCCAGGCAAACTCTGTCAAAACACTATCTGGTGTTGAAAAGCTACCGAGTCCTGCAACAGCATGGCGTTGGATCTTGGAGCATTGACATTGAAGACATTGCTTGGCCCAACAGCACGTTGGTGTTGATGCGTGGCCAGATGTAGAGTGGTGATGAGTTGCTGGGTTTCTTGAATACCCTGTGCATGCAAGTGAGTGAAAAGTGTGGAAAACTGTGTTGCTACAGGACGGAATGCCACAGGAACGAAAGGACTGTCCTGTAGATGTATCACATACGAGGGTAGTGTTTCTCCCTGTGAGCAGTACCTTGTGAAATGTAAGTGAACCAGTTGAAGACTCCGGTGATGGAGCTCAGCAGTGTGTTGGTAGAAGACAAACGAGAGAGAGAATCGACGGCGGAGTTCGCGATTCCATTGATTTTCCGGATGTCAGTGGTGAGTTGCGAGATATAACTGAGCTGGCGAAGTGTGTGAGGAGAGTGAGAATCTGAATGGGTGGATAGAGCGGAAGTTAAAGGTTTGTGATCAGTCAGGACAAAGAATGATTTGGGCTCTAAGTAATTGTGGAAGTACTTGATGTCAAAGTATACAGCGAGTACTTCCTGCTTAAAGGCGCTGTACTTGCGCTCTGTCGGTTTCAGCATTTTTAGAGAATGCCAGTGGATGCCAGTCGGCATTGATGAACTGGTGAAGGGCCACACCCATTGTGGCCTCAGATGGATCCACCATCAGGCTTGTTGCCACCTCTGCCTTCGGATGAACCGGCAGTGAGCCATTAGACAGTGCGTCTTTGATGGTGTGAAAGGTTGACTCCGACCATCGGAACATTTTTAGGTGCTTAGCAGTTGTGAGGAACTCATTCAGCAGCTGCAGTATTGTGGCTGCCTTTGGAATAAATCGATGATAAAGGTTGACGAGGCCCAAAAACTCTCGCAGCTTGAGTTGACAAAACGGTAACAGGATATTCCAAATAGTCTGCACCTTCTCCTTGAGTAAACGGATGCTTGAGCGGTAAATACAGTGGCCGAGGATATTCAACTACGGAACGCCCAATATGCAATTTGTGGGATTGATGATGCAGAAGTCCTGCAAACGGGTGAAGAGGGGTTATAGATGTTCCTGTAGCGGTTACCGCTGGATGTACATAATCGCCTTGCACCGGCCAGAACACGGCCAGACACGCCTCTCCCGGGCATGCCCGGACTCACTGTTCCCGGGCACGCCCGAACCTCCCGGGCACGCCCGGTCTCGTCTTTCCCGGGCATGCCCGCTCTCGCCTTTCCAGGGCTCGCCCAGAGCGTCCGGGCATGCCCGCTATCGCCTTTCCAGGGCTCGCCCAGAGCGTCCGGGCATGCCCGCTATCGCCTTTCCAGGGCACGCCCAGAGCGTCCGGGCATGCCCGCTATCGCCTTTCCAGGGCTCGCCCAGAGCGTCCGGGCATGCCCGCTATCGCCTTTCCAGTGCTCGCCCAGAGCGCCCGGGCACGCCCAGCCTCGACTTGCCAGGCCGCAGCCAAACACGCCCGGGCAGGTCCAGACTCGCCTTTCCAAGGCTCGCCCTTGATACCCGGGCATGCCCGGTATAGCTTTTGCCGGGCAAACTTCCCGACATAAATGTGTATATATATTGTTGCCCGAAAAACGGGCTTGTCAGAATACCTGAGCTGTTTTGTTTCAATGAAGCAACTCGGACGAATTCCGTCTTTGGTCGCGTCAATTCTTTCGACTCGCGTTGGAGCGCAGTTCCTTCATTGGTGACCTACCGACATGGATACGGCAGTGACGCTTAAACTGCCTACCTTCTGGGAGACTCACGCGGCTGTTTGGTTCGCCCAGGCGGACTCCCAGTTCGCCCTGCGAGGCATCACCGCGGACGACACCCGCTTCCACCATGTTGTGGCGGCGCTCGGTTCCACCACCGCGGCCCGCGCCTTGAGCCTCCTCCAGCACCCGCCGGCTGCTGACAAATACGACGCGCTGAAGACGCTCCTCCTCGGCACTTTCGCCCTCTCACCGGCAGCATGCGCACGGCGCCTGCTTGACCTGCCCGAGCTCGGCGACACGCGCCCGTCCGAGCGCATGGACTATATGCTCTCGTTGCTCGGCGAGCACTCTCCGGCATTCCTGTTCCGGGAGCTGTTCCTCCGTCAGCTGCCTAACCCGGTACGCCTCGCCCTGGCTGGCACGTTGATCACGGATTCCCGCGCCCTCGCCAGGGAAGCCGATAAGATCGCCTCGGCGGGCCAGCACATCGGCGCGGTTACCTGGAGCCCGCCGCCATCCGAGGCGACGCCCACGACGCCCGAGCGCCCTGCGCGGTTGGAGGCCGAACTGCCGGTGCAACTGGCGGCCGCCACGCCGCACCGCCCGCTTCCGACATGACGGCCGGGGCCTCCACCTGACCGGGCATGGTGTTATTACCACGCCAGGTTCGGACACAAGGCTCGGACGTGCCGGCCCCCGTGCACTTTCGGCAGGTCAGGAAACGGCCGGGCCGGAGTTCATTCCCAGCCATGAGCGCCGGCCACTCGGGCAACTTGCTGTTTATTCGGGACAAAGCGTCTGGACGGCGTTTCCTGTGCGACACCGGTGCCCAACTGAGCGTCATACCTGCCTCCGAGCAGGACAGGCTGGACGCAGTTTGCGGCCCCTCTTTGGTCGCTGCTAATGGCTCGGCCATACGCACTTTCGGCCCACGCGTCGTCACCCTCTGCTTCGGCAGCCAGCGCTTTCAATGGACTTTTGTTACCGCCAGCGTCCCCGTGGCTTTGCTGGGCGCCGACTTCCTCTGCGCGCACGGGCTGCTGGTCGACGTCAAACGACGTCGCCTTGTCCACGCCGAGACCTTCAGCTCCCTGGCGTGCACAATGAGCAGCTCCGCGCCGACCGAACTGGCGTGCGCCCTCCCGGCAACGAACGAGTTCGCTCGCCTGCTCGTGGAATTCCCGGCCCTCACACGGCCGACCTTTTCGGCCGTCGCGGTGTGGCACGGGATCGAGCACCACATACCCACTACGGGCCCGCCGGTCTACGCCAGGGCCCGCCGCCTCGACCCAGCCAAGCTCGCCGTGGCAAAGGCCGAATTCGACGCGTTGGAGCACCTCGGCATCGTGCGGCGCTCCGATAGCGCGTGGGCCTCGCCACTGCACATCGTGCCAAAGCCGGGGGGTGGATGGCGCCCGTGTGGCGACTACCGCCGTCTCAATGACGCTACCACCCCCGACAGGTACCCGATCCCGCATATTCAGGACTTTTCCGCCCGTTTGGCGGGACGGGTCATCTTTTCGAAAATTGACCTGATACGGGGCTACCACCAGGTACCTGTCCGGGCAGCCGACGTCCCGAAGACGGCCGTCATCACGCCGTTCGGCCTGTTCGAATTTTTGCGGATGCCGTTTGGCCTCAATAACGCGGCCCAGGCGTTCCAGCGCTTGATGGACGGCGTGCTGCGCGACCTGCCGTTTCTTTTCGTCTATCTGGACGACATCCTCGTCGCCAGCACGTCCCGCGCCGAGCACCTCCTCCACCTCCGAACACTGTTCGGTCGCCTCAGCGAGCACGGCTTAATTGTCAACCCGGTCAAATGCCACTTCGGCGCGACGACCGTTGACTTTTTGGGCCACCGCATCACCAAGACCGGGGCCGTGCCGCTGCCGACCAAGGTCGAGGCCATCACCACGTTCCCGCGTCCCCGTTCCATCAAGGCCCTCCAAGAGTTCCTCGGCATGGTGAATTTTTATCACCGATTCGTGCCCCGCGCTGCTCAGCTCATGCGGCCCCTTTACGAGGCCCTCCGGGGCAAGCCGGCCAAGCATGACATTGTTTGGTCCGCGGCCATGGACGCGGCCTTCGCCAGTGCCAAACGGGCCCTCGCCGACGCAACGCTGCTGGCTCACCCGGTGCTCAACGCGCCCATCGCCCTCACTACGGACGCCTCCAACTACGCGGTGGGCGCCGTCCATGAGCAATGGGTGGACGGGGTTTGGCAGCCACTCGCTTTTTTCAGCCGGCAACTCCGGCCGAACGAGTTAAACTACAGCACGTTCGACCGCGAGCTGCTCGGGCTATTCCTGGCCGTTCGCCATTTCCGACACCTCCTGGAGGGCCGCCCGTTCACGGCTTTCGTCGACCACAAGCCGTTGGTCTACGCAATGGCTAAGGTCACGGAGCCGTGGTCGGCCCGCCAGCAGCGCCACCTCTCCGCCGTGTCGGAGTTCACCACGGACATCCAGCACGTCGCCGGCAAAGACAACGCCATGGCCGACTGCCTTTCGCGGGCCAGCGCGAACGCGGTCCACCTCGGCGTGGACTTCACGCTCATGGCGGCCGACCAGACCACCGACGCCTCGGTGCAGGCACTCCGCGTGGCGGACACGGGCCTCCGCCTGGCCGACATCCCCTTCGCGGGCACCGTCCTGCTCTGCGACGTCTCCCAGGGCCAGCCTCGCCCCATCGTGCCCGTTTCCTGGCAGCGCCGCATCTTCGCCTCCATCCACGGCCTTTCTCACCCGGGCCGGAAAGCTTCTCAGAAGCTGGTGTCGGCGCGTTTCGTCTGGCACGGCCTTCGACGAAACATCCGCGACTGGGCCAACGCCTGCACGGCCTGCCAGCGAGCCAAGGTCCACCGCCACACCCAGGCCCCGCTGGCACCTTTCGCCGTGCCTGAACGGCGTTTCGACCACGTCCACGTGGACCTGGTGGGTCCCCTGCCCCCCTCGCGGGGGTTCACCCACCTGCTCACCATGGTGGACAGGACCACCAGGTGGCCGGAGGCCGTGCCCCTCACCTCCACCACCACCGCCGACGTGGCGCAGGCGTTCATCGCCACCTGGGTCGCGCGCTTCAGCGCACCAGCGGACATCTCATCTGACCGCGGCCCACAGTTCACGTCTGAGCTTTGGGGCGTGGTCGCCCGTTCGTTGGGGGTCACGCTGCACCGCACCACGGCCTACCACCCCCAAGCCAATGGGTTGTGCGAGCGGTTTCACCGCTCCATGAAGGCCGCACTCATGGCCGGCCTTCAGGACGACGGTTGGGCCGACCGGCTGCCGTGGGTCCTTTTGGGCCTTTGCACGGCCCCCAAGGAAGACCTCCAGGCGTCCGCCGCCGAGCTCGTCTACGGCCAGCCACTCCGCGTCCCGGGCGAATTCGTGCCTGACGCTACCAGTCCCTGGTCCGCCGCTCGCCAGCGCTCGGACCTCCAGGAGGCCGCCCGACGATTTGCCCCCGTGCCGACGTCCCGCCACGGTGGCCCCCAGTCCTACGTCCCCCCGGCGCTTCGCACAGCGGAGTACGTCTTTGTGCGTCATGACGCGCACCGGGGGCCACTCCGGCCGCCGTACGACGGGCCCTTCCGGGTCCTGCGACGGGGCGACAAGTCTTTCATCGTCGACTTCGGCGGCCGGCCGGACCGGATTTCTGTGGACCGCCTCAAACCGGCGCACATGGACGTCGACCGACCACCACGGTTGGCCCTTCCTCCGCGGCGAGGCCGCCCCCCGTCCACAGTTCCCCCCGCTCGACCACCCACCACCACGTCAGACCCCTCCCCACGACCCTCCAGGGGTCGCTTCGGCCGGGTCATCCGGACCCCCCTTAAATTGACCCTGCCGGTGCAGGTCGATTCTGGAGGGGCGTGTGTAGCGGTTACCGCTGGATGTACATAATCGCCTTGCACCGGCCAGAACACGGCCATACGCGCCTCTCCCGGGCATGCCCGGACTCACTGTTCCCGGGCACGCCCGAACCTCCCGGGCACGCCCGGTCTCGTCTTTCCCGGGCATGCCCGCTCTCGCCTTTCCAGGGCTCGCCCAGAGCGTCCGGGCATGCCCGCTATCGCCTTTCCAGGGCTCGCCCAGAGCGTCCGGGCATGCCCGCTATCGCCTTTCCAGGGCACGCCCAGAGCGTCCGGGCATGCCCACTATCGCCTTTCCAGGGCTCGCCCAGAGCATCCGGGCATGCCCGCTATCGCCTTTCCAGTGCTCGCCCGGAGCGCCCGGGCACGCCCAGCCTCGACTTGCCAGGCCGCAGCCAAACACGCCCGGGCAGGTCCAGACTCGCCTTTCCAAGGCTCGCCCTTGATACCCGGGCATGCCCGGTATAGCTTTTGCCGGGCAAACTTCCCGACATAAATGTGTATATATATTGTTGCCCGAAAAACGGGCTTGTCAGAATACCTGAGCTGTTTTGTTTCAATAAAGCAACTCGGACGAATTCCGTCTTTGGTCGCGTCAATTCTTTCGACTCGCGTTGGAGCGCAGTTCCTTCATTCCTAATGTTTTTCTGCTGTTGTGCTGGCGATTAGAATGCCACCTAAATGTCATCTAAACCAGAAGTGTCCCTGGAGCACCTGCTTGATAAAACATTTATGTGGCATTGCGGGCGCACCATGAAACAAAATGATGTGCATGTGTAATACGATCATGTATTGTCTTTGTGCCAAGTAAGAACAAAATCGGTCCATACATCTCCGAGATATGGTTGCAGACACACGCACGATGGACAAACAAGACCCAATCCATAAGCCGCCATTTCGTGCTACGTCCAACGGAGGCCAATAACATATCACAGTTTTTTTTTTGTATACAAGATCGAGCCTCGTTTAAGAGCTAGCACATTAAACACATATTAGCACATAAAACACATAAAACACAAACGGACACATAAAACAATAAATGGAGGGGGAGACAAGATCAGGAGAGAGAGGGAAGCACACAAGCACAACAGTAGAGAGCAGGGACATCGGGAGATATGTTCGAAGGGAGAGGGCTGGGGGAGAGGAGGAAGAAAGGGGTACACAGTACAAAACAAATTGACAGTACAAGGAATTTCAGGAATGAAGTCGGAGATTGAAAGATGTGGATTTGGGGTGTATTAACGGGGGTAGAAAATATCAAGGTTTTGGATGGAGGAAGACAAGAGATGGTGGTGAACAGCTGTTTTGAAGACCTGGAGGGAGGAGTGGAATTGAAGAGTGTGTGGGAGTTTGTTCCAGAGGTGGGGAAAAAGAGGAATAAAAGAGTGAAGGTGAGCAGAGAGTCTTGATTTTGGCAGTTTCACCAGAAGAGGGTTGCTGGCAGATCTTGTGCGACCTGTAGGAGTATTTGGGGGACAGAGCACAGACAGAGCTGGGGGTGTTAAGCCAGAGAGGAGTCGGTAGAAGACAGAAAGATCACCAACCTGCCTGTGGTGAGAGAGTGCTAGGCCCTCAGAATCAGCTTCATCACGGGAGATACCAATGATCCTGAAAGCCTTGGTTTCAACAGCGTGAAGCCGAGCTAGGTGTGAGGCAAGAGCACCAGCCCAGAGTGGAGAGCAGCATTCCATTGAGCAACGGATGAAAGCCTTGTATGTGGTGAGGAGCTCAGGTATGCCAAGGAAGGACTTCACACGACGGAAGATGCCCAATCGGTGACTGGCATTGGAGGCCAGCTGGGAAATGTGGTTTTCCCAAGAAAGATCATGGCTGATAGTGAGACCCAAAAGCTTGATTGACAGAACTTCTTGGAGAGGATGGTTGAGAAAGTAGATGGGAAGGTTTTCCAGACGGTCTTTTCGGAGAGACATAGTGAGAGTGTGAGATTTGTAAGGATTGAAAGACATGTTCCACTTGTTTGACCAGTTTGTGATTTTGTGCAGGTCTGCAAAGAGTGAGGAGGCTGCAGACTGCCGATCTGAGGGTTGATGAATGGAGTGGCAGAGAGTGGAGTCATCAGCAAAGAGATAGAGAGGAGTTTCCAGAGAGTTGGAAAGATCATTGATGAATACCAAAAACATCACAGGGCCCAGAACACTGCCTTGAGGAACTCCAGCCTGAACAGGAAGGGGAGATGAGAGAATTCCATTCAGGGCCACTTGTTGACTGCAACCGGAAAAGAAGTCTGCAAGCCATGTGTGAAGATTTCCATGGATACCAACGCAGGAGAGTTTGGTTAGCAGAGTGGGGTGCCAGACAGTATCGAAGGTACGAGATATGTCAAGGGAGATGGCTCTGATTTCGTGTTTGGTATTGAGGACCTCCATCCATTGTTGAGACAGCAGAAGCAGCATGTCCAGAGTAGAATGACCTGGTGTGAATCCAAATTGATGATCCGAGATCAAGCCATTGGAGAAGAGGAAGGATTTAATATCTGAAGCAATGATGGATTCCATGACCTTACGGATTATTGGGAGCAGGCTGATTAGTCTGTAGTTGCAAGGATCTATTTTTGCACCTTTTTTGTGTAAAGCGGTAATATTGGCTGATTTCCAAGCAGATGGTAGATTACCTTGAGCAAAAGGGAGGGTGAAGAGAACAGAGTGCGGGTGTGAAAGAGTGGCAGAGCAGGATTTTAGGACATGTGGGCTGATGCTGCCTGGTCCAGTTGCAGAATCAGAGTCGAGTTTTGACAGAAACTTCTCCACCTGGTCAGGAGAGAAGTACACAGAGTCCAAGAGCAGCTGGGTTCGACTGGGTAAGGTGGGTACAGAGACTGATGGGTTTGGGACACAAGATTTTGTGGCAAACACAGAGTTGAGGCATTCAGCTTTTTCATGTGTGGAATCAGCTGTGTAGCCTTTTGAGCTAAGGGAGGGGATGGAGGAGAAACAAACACCAGAAACGAATTTGACCAGACGCCACCAGGATTAGAAAGAGGGAGACAGGTTTGAGAGTTCATTCTTGAGTGTGGAGAGATATTGTTTCCTGCCTCTTCTGAGGGTAGACACTCACTTGTTCCGGGCTTTGTGAAAGGAACTGAGATTGCCTTCAGTTGGATAAGGCTTCCATGAGGTGAAGGCAAGTTGTTTCTGGGCAACAGCCTCACCACAAGATTCAGTGTACCATGGACGTGAGGAAGGGTATGACAAATGAAGACGAGATGGGATAATTCTGTGCATGAGAGAGAGCAATTTACTTTGGAAGAATTCCCAGGATGAGTTGATGACAGAGGCAGTAGAGATGGGAGACCAGTCCAGATGATTGATGGCTGCTTGAAGACTGTGCCAGTTGGCCTGAGTGAAATGCAGACTCGTCGATGCTGAGGATGCTCCCTGAGAATGGTCAGAGAGATGTCCACTTTAACAAGCACATGATCAGATGAGCCGATTGGAGCAGAAGAAGAGCAGCAGACATTTGCAGGGAAGTTGGTCATAACCAAGTCCAGAAGAGAAGATGCTCCATTGACTGAGATCTGGGTCGGGAAATTGACAGATTGTGTCAGTCCCAGTGAGTCGCAGAAGTCGTTTGCTCAGGAGCCATGGCTGGTGAGAGAGGGAACCCACACCTAGCCAACTGGCATGGTGACAATTGAAATCACCACATATGAGGAAGAGAGAGTTTGGATGAGTAGATAGAACTTGGTCCATATTATCAGACAGCGAGATGTAGATGGAGTCATCACTGTTTGGTGGACGGTACAACACACATATGAACAAGAGGTGGGAGTGAAGGGGAAGCCGTAGCCAGAGGTATTACTGGGGGTGAGGTGGAGAGAGGGCAGTGCAGGGCGAGTGAGAAAGATAGTTTTTGATAAAGATAGCAACCCCACCTCCAGGACGAGGCTCAGGTCTATCATACCAGAGGAGGGAGTAACCTGGGAGAGATACTAAGGAATCAGAGACATCATGAAGGAGGAAAGTTTCTGTTAAGCTGATCACGTCTGGTTTGTCAGAAGCAACCTGTATGGAGAGACCAGTTAAGTTTGAATGAAGGCCCCGGATGTTTGAGGTCCATACCGTTAATGAAGAGGAATGGAGGGGGAATTGGATACAGAACAAGGGGGGAGGGGTAGGGTAAGATGTGGAAGAGGTGGAAGAGGTAGGGAGAGCTGTTGGAGGTGTGTCAGAGATTTCAGAATAGCTCGGAGAAAGGGAAGGAAGGGGCGGACAAAAGGTTTGATGGTGATTGGGTGAGGCACAGTGAGGTGTTATTTGAGGAGGGGGAAGACCGAGGCAGAAGGTTGGGGGAGATGGAGGTGAGAGTTGGAAGGGGGAAGTAGCGGGGAGGACGCTTTGAGGAGGAGGGGTGAGAGGGGGGAAATGGAGAAGAAATGAGGGTGGGGAGATTTGAAGGGGAAGGGCAAGGGGGGAGTTTCGGAGGGGAGGGGTTAGGGGGGAGTTTAGGAGGGAAAGGACAAGGGGAGGGATTTGAAAGGGATGGGAGATGGGGGAGATTTGGAGGGGAGGGGTGAGGGGGAGTCTTTGAGGGGAGGGGCGAGGGGGAGTCTTGGAGGGGAAGGGTGTGGGGGGAGTTTAGGAGGGAAGGGGCAAGGGGGGAGATTTGAAAGGGATGGGTGATGGGGATACTTTGGAGGGGAGGGGCAAGGGGGAAGATTTGAAAGGGATGGGTGATGGGGAACATTTGGAGAGGAGGGGTGATGGGGAAGATTTGGAGGGGAGGGGTGATGGGGAGGATTTGGAGGGGAGGGGTGAGATTGGATTTTGGAAAGTGTACGATTAATTTTTTATTTTTTTTGTGTACAGAGTCGAGGCTCGTGAAAGAGCTAACATTTATCAAACAAACAAATCAAACAAACAAGCAAACAAAGTATATAAAAAGGGGAGCGGTCGACAAGATGGGGAGAGGAGGGGAGGAAGCACACAAACACAACATTTGAGAGCATGGACATCGGGAGATGTTTTTGGAGGGAGAGGGCCTGGGGGGAGGCAGGATAGGTATAAAACGCAAGGACACCAAGGACTTCCAGGAAAGAAGTCAAAAGTCACCTCAAAAAAGTGGATTTGGGGTGAAATTAGCGGGGGTAGAAAAGATCAAGGTTTTGGATTTGGGAAGATAAGAGATGGTGGTGAACAGCCGTTTTAAAGACCTGGAGGGAGGAGTGGGATTGAAGAGAGTGAGGGAGTTTGTTCCAGAGGCTGGAGAAAAGAGGAATGAAGGAGTGAAGGTGAGCAGAGAGTCTTGATTTTGGCAGTTTAACCATAAGAGGGTTGCAGGCAGATCTTGTGTGACCTGCAGGAATATTTGGGGGACAGAGCCCAGAGAGAGCTGGGGGAGCAAGGCCGGAGAGGAGTCGGTAGAAGACAGAAAGACCACCAACCTGCCTGCGGTGATTAAGTGAAAGGCCCTCGGAGATAGCGTCATCGCGGGAGATTCCAAATGGGAAACGAACATTTATTGCAAAATGATTTTCTTGTGACCTTCGAGTCAAAAATATGTTTGAGGACGCTGGAGGGGGGGGGGGGGGGGTGGGTGGAGAGCAGGAGAGTTTAGGGAATGTATGAAAGAGGCACTATAAGAGATGGAATTTTTTTTTGGAATGAATAGATTTGGTGAGCAAGGCGAAAGCAATCTTTTAAAGAAGAAGAAGAAAAAGGTGTTATAATACACGACAGAATACAGTACTTCAGGGGAAGTTTAAACATTTTAAAGTTTAACAGTGAAAACTATCTGGGGAAATGTGGGTGAAACACGAAGAACGAAGAATGAACGAACGAATAAGAACAACGAATAAACGAAATAAGAACAACGAATAAGAACAGAGAAGGAATTTTTTTTTGATTTTGAGTTGACATTTTAAACAAGGATGTATGGGGTGAAAAGACTGGGAAAAAACAGAGAACGAAAGTAGTTGGAGCACAATAGATGGACCGCGGAGAGAAAAACAAAGCCTCAAGGTTGGACATGGTACAAGGCCTCAAAAGACATGACACGAAATAACCGACGATATTTCATACAGGTATGACAGATTAACACTGAGAATCTTCCTAGGGACAGACTATATGTACATACACCATAAAATAAATAGTTTTGACGAAACACTTAATGGTCTTACCAGCGTTATGTGCAGAAGTGTTGCTGGGACACAATTTTCTCTGTGGGCATGTTCGCTTGGAAATGGAATTTGTTGGTGATGATACTCTTGCTGTGTGTGCTCTTGCTGGGATGAAAATTGAACCACTGTCACTGTTTCCCAATGTGACTCCTGACTGTACACCTGTTGCCGGTAAATCGCGACGCTATTCACGGGCTGACATGCAATTCATTGCTGAGGAGACTGCACGGCTATTAAAGGAGGGCATGATCAAACCTAGTCGATCGCCTTGGAGAGCCCAAGTTTTGGTGGTTCAGACCGACACTCACCGCAAACACATGGTAATCGACTATTCGCAGACGATTAATCGGTTTACCCAATTGGATGCCTACCCACTCCCAGGATTGGATTCTCTGGTCCGACAGGTGGCACAGTATTCGGTATATAGTACTTTAGATCTCCGCAGAACGTATCATCAGATTCCAATCTCTGAGGCAGATCGTATCTACACCGGGTTTTAATCCGCACAGAGGTTGTACCAGTTCACCCTCTGCCTTTTGGGGTCACAAATGGGGTTTCTGCTTCCAAAGGGCCATGGATGACATCATTGCTAAGGAGAGCTTAACCGATGTCTTTGTTTACTTGGATAATCTCATGGTTTGTGGGTACGATCGAGCTCATCATGATACTAATCTGAAGCGCTTTCTCGAGGTTGCGCAACAGTACCGCCTGACTATGAACGAGTCTAAATGTCGCTATTCCACTCGAACGATAGATCTCCTGGGGTACACCGTGACCCATGGCACTATCATCCCAGACAAGGAGCGACTGCGACCCTTGCTCGACTTGACCCCGCCACGTGATCGTGCTTTTTTGAAGTGTGCTCTCGGGCTTTTTGCTCATTATTCAAAGTGGGTTCAAAATTTTTCTGAGAAGCTTCGTCCACTTGTGGATTGCAAAGAGTTCCCCATGGGTCACGCCACTAAGGCCGCTTTCCATGGCCTGAAGTCTGACATAGCTGGAGCTGCTGTGTTGTCTATTGATGAAAACAAGTCCTTTGTTTTGGAAAGCGATGTGTCGGACCACACGGTAGCTGCCACACTCTCTCAAGGGGGGCGACCTGTGGCCTTCTTTTCACGGACTCTCTCCTCTGCGGAAAAACGACACTTGTCTGTTGAAAAGGAGGCGTACGCCATCGTTGAGTCTATCAGGCGCTGGCGGCCATATTTGCTTGGCAAATGTTTTGAGATCATTACCGATCAACAAAGTGTCACTTTTATATACAACAGGCACCAACAGGCACCAACAGGCTCAGCGCATTAAGAATGAGAAAATCACTCGCTGGAGGATTGAGTTGGCTGATTTTTGTTACATTATCAGATATCGCCCTGGACGGGACAATCTCGCAGCGGATGCATTATCACGGCCAGCGGTGTGTGCAATTCTCACCTCCTCTGAGGACCTGTGCGTTCTTCATGACACATTGTGCCATCCCGGCATGATGCGTTTAGCTCATTATGTGCGCAGTTGCAATTTGCCCTACTCCATTGAGGACATTCGTCAGCTATGTCGCACTTGTTCCGTTTGTGCTGAACTCAAACCTCGCTTCAACAACCCCCGGATAGGTACGCTGGTCCAGGCTACCCGGCCATGGGAGCGATTGGCAATGGACTTCAAAGGACCCCTGCCGCCTTCGTGTCTACCGCCTCGTCCGGGAATACCGGCTTCGGGTAGTTCTCGTTATCTTCTCACGATAGTTGATGAGCCCTCCAGATTCCCTTTTGCTTTCCCGTGCGGCAATATGTCCGCTACCACGGTTATCCGGTGTCTGCAGGAATTGTTTTCTATGTTTGGGAATCCGGCCTATGTGCACACTGATCGTGGAGCGGTGTTCTTGTCCCAGGATGTGACAACCTTCGTGCTCCAGCGTAATATCGCTTCTAGCTATACTACTCCGTATAGGCCACAGGCGAACAGACAGGTGGAACGATTTAATGGCATTATATGGAAAGCCGTTACTCTGAGCCTTAAGTCCCACGGACTAGGGCTGGACCGATGGACCTGGGTGGGACCCGGGGCGCTAAGCTCGATCAGGACTTTATTGTGCACCGCTACTAATCAAACTCCCCACGACCGTATGTTTCGTTTTTCGCGTCGTTCTGGCGGTATCCGTCCTTTGCCGGGCTGGCTTGCTGAACCCGGACTGGCTTTCCTCAAACGCGCGGTTCGCTCAAGTAAATATTATCCCCTCGTTGACAAGGTTCGTATCCTCCAAGCCAACCCTGATCATGCTCGAGTGCTGCTGCCAAATGGATGTGAGTCTACAGTCTTGGTGCGCCATCTTGCCCCATGCGGGGATGCTGTTGGGCCGGACTTCGGCCCGGTTAATCCGATGATAGAGAATCCGCCGTCAACCCCACCACCACACACGCCCGATCCAGATGGCTTTGTGGAGCCGCCGCCGTCACCCGAGTTAGGCGCTTATTCCGACGCGGGGGAATTCGGTCTCGAGGGTGAAGCTCCTGACACCTATCGGACATGTGCCGGAAGAGAAATTCGCCTCCCTGATCGCTACGGATGGGACTGACATGGACTGCTGCTAAATGATGTTTCTATGCTGCTATAGCTCGCAAGCTTGTTCTCCGCCACTAGGGGTAGTGTAGTTTTAACGCCGGGGAGAATGTAATGAAATTGTGTCTAAGTTTGAACCCAGGTGTTATGGAGCTTCTGTCCACTGCGCGACAGTTATAAGAACTCAGACAGACAGCGCTACGATCTTTCCTGTGGCATTTATCGTGTGTAATGTTGTGCGCACTTAGATGGTGCATATTACCTCTTTGTTCCAGGCTTGCTTGTGCTAGTTGCAAATCCATTACTGATTCCTATGAATGCTGAATATTGATATGTTGCTTGTTGGTTTTCTTACAGGTATTGCTCGAGATCGATTCAGAATTAAACTCACAAATCTGAGACAATGTTGTAACTCTGGTTTTTACAACAAGCATCACTCCAAAAGTAAACATTGTGTGGAGATGAACTGAGTTAAACAGCACACTCATCACGAAGAATAACCTTTGATATTTTTGGAATTGTATTGAAGTGCTTCAGAAATCTGTCACGAGGTGTCAACCTGTTTTCATGATCTGTATCTGACATTTCACAAATGACAGTTGGTTTATATGGTTTTATGTGAAGATCTTCTTTCATTGTGCAACGTAACAATGAATACGAAACAAAGTCATTGAGCTCTTCAGTTCGGCCCATTATACTGCCAATGTTTGTCTATGAGGATTACATTGCTGTGTGCTTGATTATATTTACCTATCAGCAATGGGTGTGGCTGAAACAGCCCAATCCACTAATTAGAATGGGTGTCCGCATACTTTTGGCCATGTAGTGCATCTTATCCAAAATCTGTTGAAATCTTCCAGATTATTGTGATTCCATAATTATTTCACTTTAAACACAAACACTGTTCTAGTACATTGACAGCAGGAGGCGCTGCGTCTCAACGAATAGTGAACTCAAAATGGCCTCCTCTCTGAACTTTTGGTGAGGCTTTGAAACACACACACACACACACACACACGTGCACATACACATACACATACAAACACATACAAACACACATGCACATACACACATGCACACACACAAACACACACACACATTCACACACACACACACACACACACAAACACACGCACATACACACACGCACATACACACACACACACACACACACACACACACACAAACACACAACACATATACACCCAAACACAACCATACACACACACACACACACACACACACACATCCACACACACACACACACACATCCACACACACACACACACACACACACACACACACACACACACACACACACACACAAACACACGCACATACACACACGCACATACACACACACATACACACACACACACACACACACAGAGACACAAACACACACATGCACACACACATGCACACACACACGCACACACACACGCACACACACACACACATGCACACACACACACACACACACACAACCACACACACACACATGCACACACACACAACCACACAAAACACACAACCACACAAACACACAAACACACAAACCCACACACATGCAAACACACACACACACAACCACACAAACCAACAACTACACACACACGCACACACACACACACACGCACACACAACCACACACACACAAACACACAAACACAAACACACAAACACCCGATGTTAGTGAATAATTAAATTGATGACGTCCATAACCTATGCCAAGAAACTACATGGCATAATAGGGTGCATGGATGATATGGGTATATGGACCATAATAATAGCATGTTCAGTTAACATTGGTATTTTGTTCAGAATTAATGTGAGAGGCAAGACTATGCACTCTAGAAGTTCTGTTATCATTCCTACATATATTTTGAATTACATGCACCAAAGACAACTTCATGGTAATTCAAGATACATCACTTCATTTTATCTTTTGTATTAATGTAGTATCCATGGTGCGCATGTAATTTTCATGTGCATATCATGTGCACCATATCATGTGTATCATGTGCATGTGCACATGTGCATATATACATGTACATTACTGAAATAGCCATATGTTAACTTATTTGATTTGAAGTCCAATACTCGACAGAGCACTGTTGCTGCCAAAGCAGTTTCTTCTCAAGGATTATACTGGATGCTTTGCCATTGCCTTTTTTTTTTTTTTTTTTTTTTTTTTTTTTTTTTTTTTTTTTTTTTTTTTTTGTATACAAGATCGAGGCTCGTGAAAGAGCGAACATTAATCACACAGAAAGACAAACAGACACATAAAACAAATAACATCGGGAGCGGTAGACAAGATGGGGAGAGAGGGGGAAGGACACAAACACAACATTTGAGAGCAGGGACCGAGAGACATGGAGACATCGAGAGATCTGTGGGAGGGAGAGGGCTTTGGGGGGGAGGCATGTGAAGGGGGGGAGGCATGTGAAGGGGGGGAGGCATGTGAAGGGGGGGGGGGGTGGGAGAGGTATAAACATATGGACACTGCCAGGATTTCCAGGAAATAAGTTGGAATTTCAAACAAGGTGGATCTGGGGTGAATTAGTGGGGGTAGAAAAGATCAAGGTTATGGATGGGGGAAGATAAGAGATGGTGGTGAACAGCTGTTTTAAAGACCTGGAGGGAGGAGAGGGATTGAAGGGAGTGTGGGAGTTTGTTCCACAGGCGGGAGAAAAGAGGAATGAAAGAGTGAAGGTGAGCAGAGAGCCGAGATTTCGGCAGTTTAACCATCAGAGGGTTGCTGACCTTCCTTCCCAGCATTGTTTGTCCAGTCTCTTTCCTTTTAAATGTTGAGCATCAAGCAAGGAAGCAGCACACACCATTTTAAAGGTCTTTGGTATGACTCGCACAAGGTTTGAACCAATGAACTCCCAGGTTCGGAGTAGAAGAACTAGTCCAAGAGCTACAACACTTTTAATTAGGTTTCCTCTACATACATACAATGTAGAGGAATACCTATTAAAACTCCTATAGTTTATTCTTCTTCCTCTTGACCTGAAACTTGACCTGAAACTTTAATGCAATGTATCTGCTATCAAGAGGAATAGGTGTTTTAAATTTAAACATAATTGGTTGTACGGTCTGGAAGCCAGAATTTGTTCGGGAAAAGGAAGAAACTGCATTTCATCTTCTCATGCCATGTGAATGATTGTGCCACTGCCAATTTTAGGATTTATTTCCTTTAAAAATAATTTTCTCTGCAGTCGTTGTCCTGATTGACAGGAAGTTGTCCATAGGAGCGCCTCGGCCTTTAGAATCCTCTGTTTGTAAGTATGACGTCATAGGTCACGTGGTACGGACGCCATCTTAGAAAAACCGAAAAATTTTGCACCTCTATATCTCCAAAAGGGCTGTGTAGGAAAGACTGAAGCATGGCTCATTGTAAAGAACTCTCCATGCAGAATAACATATGTGAATGATGATGTCATACATGCCTCTGTTATGATGTCATAATTCGACAAGTAAAAAACTTCATCCGATCAGGATGAAATTTCTTCGGCATCATCTAGGGATAAACTGAAAGAGAAAAAAAAATTACGTCATGGGTCACGTGGTTCAGCCGCCATATTGTTTTAAGCGAAAAGCCTTAAAAACCACTAAAAAACATTTTTCTCTGAAACGGCTGAACAGATCGAGGTCAAGCTTTGCAAGCATGATCGCATACCCATTCCGCACAAAAAGTTCCAGTGTGATGACGTCGTAGATCACATGGTTTGGGAGCTGTGATTTTTTGAAGCATAAACCTTTAAAACCTACCTCCTCCCTCATTTTTGATATCGAGTGGAAACTTCAAAAATTGTTCCCCATGTCTAAGTGCTAAAATAACCTTTTGGAATCTGCGATAGATCACATGATTTGGCAGCGATAAATAATTCAACGGCAATATTAAGACGTATCAATTGAACCACTTCATTGATCGATGTGGATATTTAAAGCAATGTAGAAGGGGTCATGTGGAATAAGTATGTAAAATTTCAACTTGATTGGTTGTTTGGTTTGGCAGCCATGAATAATTGAAGGGAAATATTTTTTAAAATTATCTTGAACTGCCTGATTGTTGAACGTGGAAGTTTAAACTAATGTAGATGTCGTCAAGTGGAACAAGTGTTTAAAATCTCGACATGATTGGTTGTACGGTCTGGAAGGTAGAAGTTGTTGTGTGATGAAGAAGAAACTCTACATTTAATCTTCTCCGGCTAAGTGACTTTTCAGTATAGCTTTAATTATGACTAGCCGAAACCCGTGGAACATCCACGAAAGGGAGGATGTGGTGTATGGATAGAGTGTACCATTATGGATGGCATAGGGGATTTGCTTGTCCGAGTAAGAGTTAGGAAGAAAGATGAGAATGAAGAGTGCGTATATGAACAACGATCTCCGACACCGGCACAAATGCATGCTCTGGATTGTCCACTCAGTGGACGGCTTGCTTTCGCCTTCGCCTGTCCAATCAGCGGACGGTTTGCTTCGCCTTCGCCCAGCAGATGCCAATAAGATGGCCGTAACCTTCCGTATGCAATGGCTCCCGTAACCTTCGCCTTCTGCCACTCCTTGAACTTCTTCCTCTTCTCGTCAATCCTCTTTCCAACTTCATCATTCCACCATCATGTTTCTGAGTGCCTCGGTGGTCCTTTTGTCCATCCACATACCTCACCAACGGCTCCCAACAGATTAGCTTTCATTGACATCCAACCACTTTCAAGCTCAACCACATCATCCTCGACCCTACTCAGCCTCTCTTTTAATACCTCCCTTACTGTCACCTCTTTCAACCTCCACACCTTCATTCTCGGTTGGTACTTCACCCGCCGAGCTCTCCTCGCACCTTTCACCCTGATGTCGCAGACAACCAAGCTGTGCTGTGAAACAGCCTCCTCCCCTGGGATCACCTTTGTGTCCCGGAGGTGCCCCCTATCTCGCCTACGCACCATCAGGTAGTCAACGGTTGTCGTCGACCCACCTGACGTGTATGTAACAAGCTTATTATCCTCTTTCTGGAACTGAGTATTACAAATCAACAAATCAGCTCCATCAGCAAACTCCAAAATCCTTTCACCTTCTCCATTTCTCACACCATATCTGTAACCCCCATGAACTCCCTCAAAACCATCCATACTCCTTCCCACATTTCCATTTAGGCCCCCTCCTACCACAACAACGTCCTCATCTTTCACGTTTTCCATCAGCTTCTCTATCGCACACCAGAACCTGTCCTTCTCTTCATCGCTTCGACCAACCTGCGGAGCATATCCCGAGATGACGTTCACCAAGAGCTTTCCAATCATCATTTTCACCATCATCAACCTATCACTCACTCTAGTCACACTCACCACACTGTCTACAAACTCCTCAGAAAACAGGACACCAACACCATTCACGCCCTCCGGGCACCCTTGCCACATAAACTTGTATTTCTGTCCCTGCCTACCCTTCACCATTCTCACACCACTTCCCTTCCATCTCGTCTCTTGCACACAACATATGTCCACTCTTCTTCTGACCAATACTTCCACCACTTCTCCTGATCTCCCTGTCATTGTCCCTACATTCCATGTACCAAACCTCAGAAACCGATCTCCACTTCGGGCTGTACCCTGCCCATATGTAGTTGTAATTGTCATGGTTCTCTTTTTGAGGCAATGTTTTTATGGCCGGATGCCCTTCCTGACGCCAACCCTCTTAGTCGTCTCTTACGACACGCAGGGATAGGGTGTACCTATTCTAATCCAGGGTACACACTGGGAAACGTTTAAAACATGGAAATTCTGGGGGGGGGGGGGGGGGAGGGCAGCGTCAGCATCACGGCTGCGGTTTAAACATATTTAAATAGTATTTTAACAAAACCATGAAAAAAATAATCTGGGAAAAGTCTCTAAGTGAGAACTTGGATTTGAGAAAGCAGGAGCAGAGGTGGAAGAAAAACGAGATATAGGGGGCGGGGCACAAGTCGAGACGAGGAGGAGAGCGAACAAGCACGTGTCTGGGAGGAGAGAAAGAATTAATATAGATTTTTTTTTCTTTTTTTTTGTTTATTTGTTTGTTCTGTTTTCAAAACGCTGGACAAAGGGTAAGATGTTCGTGAGAGGTAGGGGGGAGAAAAGAAAATCAAAGAAACAAGCAAATACTATGAAGGAAAGAACCCATATTCACAAAACACTGATGGGGGGGAGGGAGCCCGGAGAGACCAGGCCGCGCACGAGGCTCGGACAAAAAAAAACGACTAATTACACACAAATTTTTCAACAACTACAAAACCAAAACCAAATAGAAACACACAATAACACATACACGACAAAATACCCAGCGGAAATTTGACAAAGACACGAACGGGAAAACACTCAAACTTTGATGCCGTGGAGAGATCGAAGCAAGCCTCGTCGCTCGAGGGACCGGAAGTTGCGGCATCCCACATGTATATTAATAAATTAATTTACATCTAAATATGAACATATAAACATCTATCTATAATTCCATTAATCTCTGTGTGTATGTGTGTATGTGTGTTTGTATGTGTGTATGTGTGTATGTTTGTCTGTGACCGCTGTTTCTCGACAACTACCGGTCCGATATACTTGAAACTTGCCAGGTATATTGCTGGGGACCCGAGGATGTGCCTTTTCAAGGTTTGAAATTAATCGGACAAGTAGTTACCGAGCTATGGCGATTTCTTTACCAAACACCGCAAGCCGTTCGCTTTGGACCAAACCATTTCATGTAAATAGAGGGGGGGGTTCTGTGGTCGTTGCGAATGGACCAAACCATTCATGTAAATAGAGGGGGGGGGGGTTCTGTGGTCGTTACTGCCACGTGGTTTCAAAGTTTTTTTTTGTTGTTGTTGTTTGCACGCATGTTTTTTTGCACCCACGTACGGGCACGCCCTAGGATGTTTACACACACACACACCCCTACACAAATTTTTTTTTTTTTTTTTTTTTTGGCAAGGAACGGGCACCCACGTACGGGCACGTCCTAGTATATATTAATTGTACCATTAAACTAGTTTATGCTATATTTAATTATGCCAAAACAAGTCCTAACCTATAGCATGATTCTGTTTTAATGACTAAATGTCATTTAAAATGTCACTTCTCAGTCCAGATCATTGGCTGTGAAATTCCAGTTGAAGTGGGCTGGACACTTGGTGGAGCAAGGTGGGAGGAAAAGAGGTAGATCGTGTTTGAGAAGGGAAGATTGTGTTAGGAGTGATAGCAATAATGTAGGGGTTGTTTGAGGGTGGAGAGAGTTGGCAGAGGACAGGGGGAAGTGAAGAAGTATTGTGGTCAAGGGAGGGCAGAAATTCGCTACTATTGGACCTCACCCTTATAAAGGGAAGAGATGGAAAACGAAGCAATAAATCACCTTATTTGTTCAATCTACATTTGCTTCACACTTTGGTCCTTCGGAAAATGATAAATGCTCCAGGTCTGACTCTTTGATTGGTGATTACAATCTGGAACGAAACACTGCACTATCTTCACAAAGTTACGTCGGCCATATTCTACGAGAGTGTAACATCAGGCCGTGTTTGTTGTCATGGTAATGTGACGTCATCACTTCGGTGTGCTTTTGTGCTGTATTAATTTGTATATCCGATTTTAAAAAACTTTTTTGTTGTTATGGTACGGGTGCATTACCCAAAAGAGAACGTTCCTTTCTTCCTTTGGAATCATTGCAATTGCTTCAGCCGTTATTGTGCGAGGCACGGTGACATTTATCCACAATTCTGAGGATGAACAAATCAGCAATTTTGCGATCTCTCGACCTTGTCCTTTGGCGATGTGTTTTGGCGTATTTTCATTCTTGTTAGTTACGAAAATGTTCGAGAATAAAATGTATGGCTTTTAAATGCTATGACCTCACTTTATGGTAGTTTCTCAGCGTGTCATTTTGTACACATTTGAATGGGCCGCCATTTTTTCTCCGTGCTATCCCAACATATGGAGCACTAACTATCATACTCCATGATAATATGAGTTCCCTTTTACTGAAATTCTTTCACATTTTTATAGCATGCATGGACTTTCTCTGACTTTTATTTCATTATATAAAACGACAAAATGACATTGGAAATGCCATGTTCAGACAATATAGTACAAACTTCATTGGGAATCACATTTCAGCCTACGCACACATTCTAACTTGAGCTAGATTAAACTTTGTCATATTTTCTTCCCTTTGACATTGCATACTAAATTTAGTGGATAATTGTTTACATGGGAAGGTGGGAGGCCTGTGTTTGTTGTTGTTGCCTCTGCAAACTATACGTCTCTTAATGACTGCTCTCTGTATGGCTTACGCTTCCTTTTCCTTCTTAAAATCGTCACAAGGAGTTACAAAAATACTTTCAGACACACATTCCAGCATTCAATTACTTTGTTCATGAAATATGTAATTGCTTGTAATGCCCCATCACCACAATTATTTGTGCAGGTAATACATATGCATGTCTAAGGTAAGTTACGACTTGTCTTGCTCTAAAATCACCAAGGAACCTTGAAATCACAAACCGATCTCTAAATTGTGTGCAATGTCAGAGCTGTCAACTTTCTCACTAAGGATTGCACCTGTTAGAAGTAATTTTGCACATTCCTTGCTAACTCAGCAGCTTCCAGAGCCAGCAAAGACAGGTTACTCTGTCATTGCAGATTTAGACTCAATTAATATAGGTTCAAACATGTGCGACTGCTGAAAAGTTATTCCAGTCTTTTCATTACGATAAAAAAAACTATGACTACAGGAAACTAAAACTTTTGAAAATTCAATCCCTTTTCATCAATTGATGCACGGATATGTTCCATTAACTGGTAATTATATATAAAATTATGGGATTCATCCCATCTAGCCATTCCCTCCAACCCCACATCTCCCCCCTACCCACTGAAAAGGGAATCCTCAGGGTACAGCAGCATGATATGCCTGTGGGGCATTGCACCCCACCTCCCCAAAGTGTCCCAAATAATTGGACTTTACTGTTTGAGCCTCAATCGAATAAACTTAAATGTTATGTGATCAAAAAATGTCAGCCTTCCAAGCTGCATTTGTCTGCCGTATTTGCACTTATTACTGCAACGGAATTTTAAAAAACATACATCTTTTTTTTCTATCTATAGTCGAGGCTTGTGGAAGAGCTAGTATTAGAACACTGAACAGAACAGAGAGGGGAAAACACCAATAGCAGAGTTGAAGGCCAAGAGAGAGAAAAACCTGGACAAACAATGGGTGTGGGGAGGAATGGGGGGCAGGAGAGGATGTATAGGGTGGGCAAGATGGATACAGAAGGAAACTATCAGGAGGAAAAACTGGAAATTTGGAAAGAGGAGGGATGGGGGTTAACGAGGGTAGAAAAGACCATGGTTTTGAACTGGGGACAATCTGAGATGGTGGTGAACAGCTGTCTTTAAGCTTGAAGACCTGGAGGGAAGAATGAGATTGAAGAGGATGTGGAAGTTCATACGACAGGTGGAAAAAAGAGGAACAAATGAGTGGAGGTGAACAGTGATCTTGCATTTGAGTAGTTTCACCAGAAACGGGTTGATGTTGGACCGTGTGTGCTCTGCAGAAGCCTGGGCGGGGGCTGGGGCGGGGGGTAGGGGGGGACAAATCATGGAAAAAGCACAAGGTGCAAGATGAGTAAGGAGGTGGTAGAAGAAAGAGAGGCCATCTATTTGTCTGCGATGGAAAAGTGATAGACCCGTAGAATCAGCTTCGTTAAGGGAGATTCCAATACTATTGAATGCCTTTTGTCTTCCATGACGTCAACTTGAGCAAGATGTGAGGCAGGGGAGCCAGCCCAGAGGGAAGAGCAGTACTACATCAAGCTGTAGATGAAGTCCTTGTAGGTGTATAGTAGTTGTGGTGTGCTAAGGAAGGACTTTGTACAACAGTGGATGCCTAGTCGGGTGTTGGCTTTGGAGACCAACTTTGAAATGTAGTTTGGCCAAGAAAGATCATGGCTGATTAGTCATTTTTTTTCTCTATTGCACTTCCATCAACAAACAGTAAATAGGGCACAATCAGCAGAAGGATAGACCTGCATATACAGTACTTCATTTATTTCAGCAATGAGTACCAATCCAATGGACTTAACAGCAGTTTCAACCTTGTGAAATAGAAGCTCAGCTTCACGTAGCATGCCAGAGAGGAGTGCTACGTCGTCAGCAAAGGCTAAATTAGAAATGTTCTGGGGCTGGATGTCTACAACTTCTATGATGAGAGAGAGATTAAACCATCCCAGTCTTCTATCACAATTATTAGGATGTAGCCAAAGGCAATGGTTAACAGTTAAGGAGCATGGCGAATTACAACATTCATTTGGAAAGTTGGAGTCCCTCATTCAGGAGTTAATACCCCACAGAAGTATCTTCATACATGATTTGAATGGCCTTAACAATCCACTCAGGGATATCATATGCATGGATAGTTTGGGAAAGCTTATTCCTGTCAATGGAATAGAAAGCTCTCTAGAAGTCGATGAAGATGATAGTGGATTCTTTCTAGTAGTTACGTATTTCCTCAATAATGCACCGGAGTGCAAGAATATGAATAGAGGTAGATTGAAGGTCCTAAAACCATTTTGATTAGGGTGTAGGATCTTTCCTAATTCAGGGCGAATTATGTTAAGGAGGCAATTGTAGATTTTTGCTGTAGTTTAGGTTATACTGATTCACGAAAACTTTCAAGGCACAGAACATTTCCTTTCTTGGGTATTGATATAGAATGGCAGCTTTACCCCATTCTGCAAGACAATTTCCAAAGTATGTTTCATTGCAGAATTTCAATAAAGTTTTCTTAACTACAGAAGTTACCAAACTTCAAAAGGAATACCATCAATACAGATTTTTTTCCAAGTTTCATTTGTTTCATGGCATTGTCAAGTTGTGCTGATGATAAGATGCCAGTGGTAATGTTGGTGTTGACCTTGAAGATAGGATCGATTGGGTTGTTGGGTAGGTTCATAGGCTGGAATTATCAGAAGAGCACAATTTTTGAAGCTAGTTTTCCAGTAGTCTAAGCGATCCTCGCCTTTAATAAAAAATAATTTCAGATTTATTTTCAGCAATATGTTTTGCTAACTTCCAGACATTATGGAGTGCATTAGTTGATTCGGATTCATTAAATGTACCCATTACATCTTGAAACTGCTTTTCCTGGGCTTCGTCATACATATCACAGTGCAGCATGAGCTGCGTTTACTTCAGCAGTTCCTTGTTTCTAGTAGTTACGAGGGGCCTAAATCCAATATATGTTAGTTTTAGGCCCGTGGTTCCCAACCTGTTAACCACGGGCCCCCAGGGGGCCATGGTGTATTTCTCGGGGGGCCATTGGGTAATTTGAACCACACTAAAAATTAAATATTGTTTTGACTTTGAAATTGTTTTGTTTTTTTCCTATTGCAGATTTGACGTTATGGCTTCTGGGAGTAAAAAAAAGAAAGTACTGTATCTTGACGAATACATAAAGCTTGGATTCACGTCCATTACCGTGTCTGGCCAAGAGAAACCACAATGTGTGCTGTGTCACAAGGTTTTGAGTACTGAATCCATGAGGACATCCAAGTTGAAGTTGCACCTTGAGACGAATCACGCACAACATGCAAAGCAGGATCCCGAATTTTTCAAGCGGCATGAAAGAAATTTAAAGCGACAGAAGTTGGACGAGGGAGGAGCTTTTCAACAACAAAATGTACCAACTGTCCAGGCTTCTTATGAAGTTTCTCTTGAAATTGCAAAGAAGAAAAAACCCCACTCGATTTGGGAGACACTCATCGAGCCTTGCACCCTCCTCATTGTCGAACGGGTTCTCGGCAAGGCAGAGGCTTGCAAAATTGAACAGGTGTCTGTATCGAATAACACAGTGCAGCGTCGTATCCATGACATGTCGGAAGATGTGAAACAACAGATCATCAATGAGATTAAGGCGGCGCCTTTCGGCTTGTTTTCTTTTCAACTTGATGAATCGACTGATGTTAGTTCCTGCTCCCAGGATGTTAGTTCCTGCTCCCAGGATGTTAGTTCCAGACACAACAGAGGTTTTTAGTTTTCACATATTCTTGACTCGGAACCTTTTCATACGGTTTTCTTGTGTGACAGTTCTATTTTATGCTTTCCATAGTGTTGCTACTGATAATATTAAAATCTCATATCAAACATGCATCATTCGAGTGACGTTGCTTTGTTTGCTTCTTCCAAAAACGATGTAGTTGGGAGCCAGTAAGGAACAGAAAAAAACGATGGAATTAAATGTTCATGTTGGCTACTTGGAATTCCTCATTTTCTGTGTAATAATTTATCAATTCTCATAGAAACAAAATAGCCAATTAAAGGAAAAAACACCTCTCAGAATGCACCACAGAGCATCTAGAAATCCAAATTTTTCTGGGGGGCATGCACCCAAACTCCCCTAGCCTGCTTACACGCGCTCCGCCACTCGACCCTCACGAAAGGGAGGGGGGTGCTGGGATGTCCTCTGGGAGCCAATGGGGCCATAACACAAAAAAGGTTGGGAGCCCCTGTTTTTGGCTAAATGTTAGTTTTAACAGGTTCTAGTGGCAGCCATATCACAGTTCCACCATTATCACACATGTCAACAATATATTCATATGTGTTTGACTTGTTTTCTTTCTAATACTTCCCATGCAGTAAAAATTCGATTTTCAATAATTTGAGAGGCTATGTCAGAAATTGGTAAGGATAATATTCCAGTGAAGTCGAGACCTGTTCGTGTTCTTTTTGATCTGATGCCAAACCTTACCTTGATACAAATTTATTCAGTCGGAATAGGGTTTGATGAGGATTGAGCTCAGGAATCCATAATGCTATTACTCCATCTTTTACAACATAGTATGAAATAAATTTTTCAAATGTGGTTTTATTTGGAGCATGGAAAGGGGAGTCTTGATTTTGATTTTTGGAAGAGGGTGTTGGTTATTAGAAGCTCGTGCTGATGAATGAAATCAAGAAAAAACTGACCATTTCTGTTGGTGGAGGAAAACAACAGAAATGATTGCGAAGGAAAACTGTTCGATAATTGAGGATTGAAATCTTCTCCAAGTATAAGCTTGTGAAGGGAAAGATGACATGATCTAGTTAAGGCTTTTGTAGAACTCCTCCATGCTTGATTGTCATTGACGTTGGTTGGAAAAATAGCATGATACAGTTCAGGACACATGAAAGCCCACAGAATCTTGTTTCTCACAGACTGAGAGTCCTTTAGGTGCTTTTTTGCAAACTCCAAGCGGGCTTTCATGTGTCTTTCACTGAAGAGAGGCTTCCGTCTGGCCACTCTGCCATAAAGCCCAGATCGGTGGAGTGTTGCAGTGATGGTTGTCCTTCTGGAAGTTTTTCCCATCTACACACAGGATCTGTGGAGCTCAGCCAGAGTGACCATCGGGTTCTTGGTCATCTCTATTACCAAGGCCCTTCTCCCCCGATTGCTCAGTTTGGCCGGGCGGCCAGCTCTAGGAAGAGTCCTGGTTGTTCCAAACTTCTTCCATTTAAGAATTATGGAGGCCACTGTGCTCTTGGGAACCTTCAATGCAGTAGAAGTTTCTTGTCGGCTTCCCCAGATCTGTGCCTCGACACAATCCTGTCTCTGAGCTCTGCAGGCAGTTCCTTCGACCTCATGGCTTGGTTTTTGCTCTGATATGCATTGTGAGGTGTGAGACCTTATATAGACAGGTGTGTGCCTTTCCAAATCATGTTCAATCAATTGAATTTACCACAGGTGGACTCCAATGAAGGTGTAGAAACATCACAAAGATGATCAAGAGAAATGGGAGGCACCTGAGCTAAATTTCAAGTGTCATAGCAAAGGGTCTGAATACTTATGTCAATGTGATATTTCAGTTTTTTCTTTTTAATAAATTTGCAAAACTTTCTAAAATACTGTTTTCTCTTTGTCATTGTGGGGTATTGAGTGTAGATTGATGAGGGGAAAATGGATTTAAACGATTTCAGCATAAGGCTGCAACATAACAAAATATGAAAAAGTGAAGGGGTCTGAATACTTCCTGAATGCACTGTAGCTATAAAGGCTCTGGCACTATAGAGCAATTTAAGAAATTCAAACAAAACGATTTTTTTTTTTTGGCCTAAAACACTTCCATGCACTCACTGATGAGCCTCTGAAAAATTGACGAAGATCCGTTCAGCCACCTCTGAGAAAAGTGGCGACACAGACAGACAAACAACTCTCTTATAGTATGGAATAATAAATAGATCATGAATGTGATGACTAAAAAGAAAGCCTTTTCTCCCTTGTTGAAAAGTGGTGTATAAACCTTTTTATAACCATAACGACCACATAACCGAATAGTAGAGAATACCACAAATAAACTGTACCTTGGCATGGGCAGTTAGCCACACACCCCAACTACACCACTTTTGAGGTACTGCACTACAAGATTTAAATTGAAACACAGTAGGGGAAAAAATGTTTGGGAGCAAAGGTGATTGTATTGGGGAAGTCAAAATATTTGTGAAAATTTTTTTTTCTACTTGAAAGGCTTAAAGCAGAGAAAGCAACTGACATCTAAGCTTAGATTTGAAGCTGAGCCAAAATGTTGCTTAAATTCCTTGATATGATTTTAGTGGATGCTGCGCTGGTAGGTGTACAGTTTTCTAGACTGTTTCATTAACCTGTTGTTTATATTCAATGCATTCTTCATTTTGCAATGTCTGGAATGTATAGACATGTACTCTAAATAGAACTTCATATTTTATCAAAGGGTATGTCTATTTATATGCACAGAGGAAAAAAGGTGGTTGGTTGATTTGGACAGATAACTCCTACTACTGGGTGTACTTATCACGATAACGACTACAATGACGACTATTAGTACTGTGATAACCCCAATAGCAACACACGTGCTCACTCTTTACCTCCGCCACCGGAGGTGGATGGAGGTTATGTTTTCACCCCTGTCTGTCTGTCTGTTTGTTTGTGAACACGATATCTCAAAAAGTTGTCGATGGAATCGGACGAAATTTGGCAGAGAGGTAGCGTATGCGACAAGGACGAATTGATTAGATTTTGGTGAAGATCCGGATCCAGATTCGGCTAGTACAATTTTTAAAGTGATTCTTCACCATTGGGAGGTAGGGCCAAAAACGATACATACATAGCAGGATATTTCAAAAAGTTATGGAAAGATTTGGACGAAACTTGGTGGACATGTTGAGTGTCTCACAATGACGATTCGATTTGATTTTGGTGAAGATCTGAATATGAATTCGGATATGAGAATTATTAAATTTTTAAAGTGATTCTTCACTATTGGGAGATTTGACCAAAAACGACACAAAGCAGGATATCTCAAAAAGTTATGGAAAGATTTGGACGAAACTTGGTGGACATGTTGGGTGTCTCACGAGAACGATTCGATTTTGGTGAAGATCTGAATATGTATTCGGATATGGGAATTATTAAATTTTTTAAGTGATTCTTCACTATTGGGAGATTTGACCAAAAACGACACAAAGCAGGATATCTCAAAAAGTTGTGGACGGATGATTTTGATTGAATGTGATTCTGTATTGTGATTTTCTGGTCTACTCTGGGATACAAAACGTAAACTCTTCACCTGGCGGAGGTATGCTCTCTACTGGGTGACGTTCTAGTCTTATACATGTTTCACCCTTATTGTTCATCAATAAAGAATAATACTTAAACTCATCTGCTTGGGCTGAACTCCCTTTCAGAATTTATAAATGGTGAGGCCCCACAACTGTGTCTCGTAAGGACACAGTTGTTGAGGCAAATGAGGCAAATTCTGTCCCAGCACAGACATTGCTGCACGACTTGTGAACAACAAGCATAGTCTGCCACATAAGCATTGTCTTTTGCCTGACTACAGCACAGCTAGGAGGAGACAATTTTGCAATTGGGCATAAACACGATGATAAAATCAGTTCTCCAACGCAGAGCAACACTGTGACGTCAACTGTAGGTTGGAGGAAAACATGCATACTGCCCTCGATACTTGCCCATCTTCACCCAGTTCAGACAAAGGGAACGAAAGCGGAAAGACACCTTACACAGACTGACCACGTGATAAGGGTTCTGAAAATATGTGCACACACAGCATATATGGCCTGAAACGAACTACCGTATTGCCCTTTATCCCACAAATGTAACAATATAATTTGATTATTGCGATTCCAGATTTAAAATGAAGTTATGTGTCTATATGGGAACACAAACATACCTGCTCATTGTTATTCTGAGAAAAATTCACACTTGCAGTTCCCAAAAAAATTAGGCTTTAATATAAATATAGACAGGGCATTTAGCCTGACAATCTGACAAATACCCTAATATCTGGTTTCTCAACGGATGTTGGTAGAGAGGGAGGGGTTCAAACTTTCAAAATCCATCAAGTGACTTTTTTGGAAATGCTCAAGTATCACGTGATCAATGACGTCACCAAATGTTAAAAATCAGAACAAAATCATCTTCAACTTTGCATTGGTAAGCTATTTTGAAATAAGAATGACATACTTAGACTCACTTTGCAACAAGCTTTCATTTGAAGTGCAGTTTTTAGAAGATTTGATGACATCACGATTTTTGTGCGATGATGTCATCACAACTGTGGATTTCAGAAAAAGGCTTTTTTGACACTGAACCGTTGTTTTTTTTGCTAATAAAAAAGACCACAACCATTTTCTCACAAAACGACTGAAAACAACTTTTTAACAGCTAATAATTTGGTATTTCTAATTGCCTTATATATACTCACAATGGTGGGAAAATTTCAAGATGTGTGAAAATTTTGAGAAAAGATGTGATTTTACAAGATGTGTGAAAACACAAAAAAAAATTGTGTGAAAATGGATGTCACATCTTTTTTAGTAGAAAACAACAACAACGGTTGAGTGTCAAAAATACATTTTTCTGAAATCCACAGCTGTGATGACGTCAGCACACAAAAATGCTGATGTCAGCAAATCTCCTAAAACTGAACATCAAATTTAAGTTTGTTTCAAAGTGAGTCTAAATATGTCATTATCATTTCAAAATAGCTTACCAATGTAAATTTATAGATGATTGTGTTCTGCTTCTTAACATTTGGTGACGTCATTGATCACGTGATACCTGAGCATTTCCAAAAAAGGTCACCTGATGGATTTTGAATGTTTGAACCCTCCCCTACTGAAATCCATTGAGAAACCTAACATTAGGCTATATGTCAGATTGTCAGGCTAATAAGTGCCCTGCCTAATAACTTATGAATGAAAGATGGGGTGTACGCATAATGTTATCTTGCAAAATGACCTCACAACTTGTGAACACCACAGTTTTAGAATTAGGTAATTGCCAGATTTTTTTAAATTAAAATGAGAAAACAAAGGCTCTGATCCAACCGAGATAGCATACTGACGTAGGGCAAACGTTGGCTTGAGGAGCTGTGCTCCTACGCGAGTCGAAAGGATTGACGCGACAAAAGACGGGAATTCGTCCGAGCTCCTTTATTGGTAAAACGAAAACTCGAGTACTCTGAAAAGCCCGTTTATCGGGTAGCAATATATATAAGCACAATCAAACACGTCATGCCGGAAGCCACGCCTCCCAAACCGGGCGCGGCATGCCGATCGGAGCGTTTGCCCGGGAAAGGCGAGTCTGGGCATGCCCGGGTGGCCTGGGCGAGCCCGGTACAGTGATCGCTCCCTGGTTGCGTCATCGGCAGGTGTAAGGCGATTGTGTATGCTCAACGGCAACCGCTACACGCGCCCCCACAGAATCGACTTGCGCCGGCAGGGTCAATTTAAGGGGAGTCCTGATGACCCGGCCGAAGCGACCCCTGGAGGGTCGTGGGGGGGGGGGGGGGTCCGGTGTGGTGGTGGGTGGTGGAGCGGGGGGAACCGTGGGGATGGGGGGCAGCCTCGCCGTGGAGGAAGGGCCAACCGTGGTGGTTGGTCGACGTCCAAGTGCGCCGGCTTGAGGCGGTCCACCGAAATCCGGTCCGACCTGCTGCCGACGTCGACGACGAAGGACTTGTCGTCCAGTCACAGGACCCGGAAGGGCCCGTCGTACGGCGGCCGGAGTGGCCCCCGGTGTGCATCATGATGCACAAAAACGTACTCCGCTGTGCGAAGCGCTGGGGGGACGTAGGATTGGGGGCCACCGTGGCGGGACGTTGGCACGGGGGCAAACCGTCGGGCGGCCTCCTGGAGGTCCGAGCGCTGGCGAGCCGCGGACCAGGGACTGGTAGTGTCGGGCACGAACTCGCCCGGGACGCGTAGCGGCTGGCCGTAGACGAGCTCGGCGGTGGACGCCTGGAGGTCCTCCTTGGGGGCCGTGCGGCGGCCCAAAAGGACCCACGGCAGCCGTTCGGCCCAACCGCCGTCCTGAAGGCCAGCCATGAGCGCGGCCTTCATGGAGCGGTGAAAACGCTCGCACAACCCGTTGGCTTGGGGGTGGTAGGCCGTGGTATGGTGGAGCTTGACCCCCAGGTTGCGGGCGACCACGCCCCAAAGCTCGGAGGTGAACTGCGGACCGCGGTCCGAAGAGATGTCTGCCGGTGCGCCGAAACGGGCGACCTAGGTGGCGATGAAAGCCTGCGCCACGTCGGCGGTTGTGGTGGAAGCGGGGGGAAAGGCCTCCGGCCACCTGGTGGTCCTGTCCACCATGGTGAGCAGGTGTGTGAAACCTCGTGATGGGGGAAGGGGGCCCACCAGGTCCACGTTGACGTGGTCGAAACGCCGTTCGGGCACGGTGAAAGGTGCCAGCGGGGCCTGGGTGTGGCGGTGGACCTTGGCCCGCTGGCAGGCCGTGCAGGCGTTGGCCCAGTCGCGGATATCCCGTCGAAGTCTGTGCCAGACGAAACGCACCGACACCAGCTTCTGCGATGCTTTCTGGCCCGGGTGAGAAAGGCCGTGGAGGGAGGTGAAAATGCGGCGCTGCCAGGTAACGGGCACGACGAGGCGAGGCTGGCCTTGGGAGACGTCGCAGAGCAGGACAGTGTCCGCGAAGGGGACGTCGGCCAGGTGGAAGCCCGTGTCCGCCGCCCGGAGGGCTTGCACCATGGTGTCGGCGGTCTGGTCGGCCGCCACAAGCGCGAAGTCCACGCCTAGGTGGACCGCGTTCGCGCTGGCCCCGAGAAAGACAGTCGGCCACGGCGTTGTCTTTTCCGGCGACGTGCCGGATGTCCGTGGTAAACTCCGACACGGCGGAGAGTTGGCGCTGCTGGTGGGCCGACCACGGCTCCATGAATTTTGGCCTTCGCGTAAACCAACGGCTTGAGGTTGATGAAAGCCGTGAACGGGCGGCCCTCCAGGAGGTGGCGGAAGTGGCGAACGGCCAGGTATAGACCGAGGAGCACGCGGTCAAATGTGCTATATTTTAGCTCGTTCGGCCGGAGTTGCCGGCTAAAAAAAGCGAGTGGCTGCCAAACTCCGTTCACCCATTGTTCATGTACGGCGCCCACCGCGTAGTCGGAGGCGTCCGTCGTGAGGGCGATGGGAGCGCCGAGCACCGGGTGAGCAAGCAGCGTTGCGTTGGCGAAGGCCAGCTATGCACCTGTGAGTGCCGCGTTCTTGTCTGCGGACCAGACGACGTCATGCTTGGCCGGCTTGCCCCGGAGGGCTTCGTAAAGGGGCCGCATGAGCTGAGCATCGCGGGGCACGAAACGGTGATAAAAATTCACCATGCCGAGAAACTCCTGCAGGGCCTTGATGGAGCGGGGACGCGGGAACTTGGTGATGGCCTCGACCTTGGTTGGCAGCGGCACGGCCCCATTCTTGGTGATATGGTGGCCCAAAAATTCAACGGCTGTCGTGCCGAAGTGGCATTTGGCCGGGTTGACGATTAAGCCGTGCTCGCTGAGGCGTCCGAACAGTGTTCGGAGGTGGAGGAGGTGCTCGGCCCGGGACGTGCTGGCGACGAGGATGTCGTCCAGGTAGACGAAGAGGAACGGCAGGTCGCGCAGCATGCCATCCATCAAGCGCTGGAACGCCTGGGCCGCGTTCTTGAGGCCAAACGGCATCCTCAGGAATTCGAACAGGCCGAAAGGTGTGATGACGGCCGTTTTTGGGACGTCGGCCGGCCTGACAGGTACCTGGTGGTATCCCCGTATCAAGTCAATTTTCGAGAAAATGACCCGCCCCGCCAAACGGGCGGAAAAGTCCTGGATATGCAGGACAGGATACCTGTCAGGGGTGGTAACGTCGTTGAGGCGGCGGTAGTCGCCACATGGGTGACAGCCGCCCCCCGGCTTCGGCACGATGTGCAGAGGTGAGGCCCACGCGCTATCGGAGCACCGCACGATGCCGAGGTGCTCCAATGCGTCGAACTCGGCCTTTGCCACGGCGAGCTTGGCCGGGTCGAGGCGGCGGGCTCTGGCGTAGACCAGCGGGCCCGTAGTTGGTATGTGGTGCTCGATACCATGTCTCACTGCGACGGCCGAAAACGTCGGCCGCGTGAGGGCCGGGAACTCTGCGAGCAGGCGAGCGAACTCGTTCGCCGTCGGGAGGGCGCATGATAGTTCGGTCGGCGCGGAGCTGCTCATTGTGCATGCCAGGGAGCTGAAAGTCTCGGCGTTGACGAGGCGACGCCATTTTACGTCGACTAGCAGCCCGTGCGCGCAGAGGAAATCGGCACCTAGCAAAGCCATGGGCACGCTTGCCGTCACAAAGGTCCAATTAAAGCGCTGGCTGCCGAAGCAGAGGGTGACGTTGCGTGGGCCGAAGGAGCGGATGGCCGATCCGTTGGCAGCGACGAAGGAGGGGCCGCAAACGGCAGTCTGCCTGTCCTGCTCGGAGGCGGGTATGACGCTCAGTTGGGCACCGGTGTCTCAAAGAAAACACCGCCCGGACGCTTTGTCCTTGATGAAAAGCAAGTTGCCCGAGTGGCCGGCGCTCATGGCTGGTAATGAACGCTGGCCCGGCCGTTTCCCGACTCGCCGAAAGTGCATGGGGGTCGGCATGTCCGAGCCTTTTGTCCGAACCTAGCGTGGTAATAACACCATGCCTGGTCAGGTGGAGGCCCCGGCCGTCGTGTTGGAATCGGTCGGCACGGCGTGGCGGCCGCCAGTCGCACTGGCAGTTCGGCCTCCAACCGCACCGGGCGCTCGGGCGCCATGGGCGTCGCCTCGGACGGCGGCGGGCTCCAGGTAGCTGCCCCGATGTGCTGGCCTGCTGAGGAGATCTTGTCTGCTTCCCTGGCGAGGGCGCGGGGATCCGTGATCTGCGTGCCTGCCAGGGCGAAGCGTACCGGGCTAGGCAGCTGGCGGAGAAACAGCTCCCGGAAAAGAAAATCCGAGGAGTGCTCACCTAGCAGCGAGAGCATGTAGTCCATCCGCTCGGACGGGCGCATGTCGCCGAGCTCGGGCAGGTCAAGCAGGCGTCGTGCGCATTCTGCCGGTGAGAGGGCGAATGCGTCGAGGAGGAGCGTCTTGATCGCGCCATATTTGTCAGTGGCTGGCGGGTGCTGGAGGAGGCTCAGGGCGCGGGCCGCGGTGGCGGAGCTGAGTGCCGCTACCACATGGTGGAAGCGGGTGTCGTCTGCGGTAATGCCTCGCAGGGCAAACTGGGAGTCTGCCTGGGCGAACCAAACCGCCGCGTGAGCCTCCCAGAAGGTAGGCAGTTTAGGGGTAACTGCCGTGTCCATGTCGGGGGTCACCAGTGAGGAGCTGTGCTCCTATGCGAGTCGAAAGGATTGACGCGACAAAAGACGGGAATTCGTCCGAGCTCCTTTATTGGTAAAACGAAAACTCGGGTACTCTGAAAAGCCCGTTTATCGGGTAGCAATATATATAAGCACAATCAAACACGTCATGCCGGAAGCCACGCCTCCCAAGCCGGGTGCGGCATGCCGATCGGAGCGTTTGCCCAGGAAAGGCGAGTCTGGGCATGCCCGGGCGGCCTGGGCGAGCCCGGGAAAGGCGAGTCTGGGCATGTCCGGGCGGCCTGGGCGAGCCCGGTACAGTGATCGCTCCCTGGTTGCGTCATCGGCAGGTGTAAGGCGATTGTGTATGCTCAGCGGCGACCGCTACACGTGCCCCCACAGAATCGACTTGCACCGGCAGGTCGCTCGCTCGTATACAGGCTACGGATTTTGGCCAATCCTAGTTGGTGCAACATTGGATGGCTTTTACACGGTACTGCCAACGTTGGATATCCGCTTCTGACCGCTCCGATCTTTGCAAATCTATTGCCAACGTTAGCCCAATGTCGGTGTGTAATATCTGGGAAAGTTTCCTTCGGAAAGTAGCCTGAATCTCGGATACATGATCTCGGATGTGAATGACAATTTACTACATTGCTCAGCTTACCAATCTTAGTCTCATTACAGATTGCTTTTAGTATGTCAAACTCCCAAGTGACAATTCAAAACATTCGGCAAAGTTCCCTACAGCTCATATGTCTGCACTAACCCGTGGGAGCCTGGCCATGAAAACCTTGGCCAGCAGGTGTGCATTGACGCAACATCTTGGCTTGAGTTCAGCAAAAATAATATTTGAGTTTTTGTTGTAAAAAAAGGTGTCTCAGTGAATCCACTGCAACGTTTACACGCTGTTGATTTATCGAATGGCAGAGTGAAAGGTTGACAAGACTATCACGATTTATCAAGACAGCCCCACATAAGAAAGGACTTTTTGTTCTGCAGTACCTCAAATGCAGGTGCTCACTTGTAAGCTCAACATTGCATCTAATGGTGACAGAATAAGCCACAAAGCACCGCTCAAAATGCACCTTAAAATATCTTGTTTTCAGTTTTTTTTGGTTGACATGGTTTCGGTTCAGTTTTTGGTTGGCAAACTTATTGAAAGCCATGAGAAGTCTGCCAACTAAATTATCTATTGAGATATTAGGGTCCAAATGTAGTCTTTTGTCTCGAAAACAAGGCTGTTCACAAATATGAAGTATAAAAAAGCAGAGAGATTCCTCTAAAAATATTTTAAATAACAAACTTTATACTTCATTAATATCGTCTTCATGCCTTTCCATGCTTAGGTGATACTGTATTGCCATGTCTCCATCATCACTTACTTCTAATGCTAAGAATCACTTCAACTTCTGAGCTTTGCATCATATGGGTTGATAGGTTGGATGACTAAACTTTACATTGAATGGATCAAAAAAAAATAGGTAAGGTCATGTACAAAATTAGATGGTACTCATAGAATACTTACCCTGCACAGTCAACTTGGTGCGAGCCAACTCTTCTGTTTTTGAATGGTTTATATCTTTGATCCAATATGGCTGCCAGACCACGTGAGCGATTACATCATAAATTTACATTCTCTAATATAATTGCTGTGTAGATCACGCTCGATAAATTTCAAACTGATCAGACTAAGCGTTGTCCCTGTCAAATTATGACGTCAAAATTAAGGCATCAATGACATCATCGATAACAACACCTATTCCCCAGTTCTTTACAATGAGCCATGTTTCAATTTTTTTCCATGGTGCGGTTTTGGAGAGACAACGATGCAACGTTTTTCGATTTTTCCAAGATGGCGCCTGTACCACGTGACCTATGACGTCATAATTTCATTAAACAAGACCGAAAGTCTAACAGCGGTATTCACGACATTGGGATTAAAGTGTTATGGTCATATTTACTATATTATTATGATTACTATTACGAAAATAATACGACCGAAACGATACACTGTATTAAGAAACCTGGGCTTAATTTGTCCGAAACGGCCCGAAGGTGAGGCTAAAGCCTAAGGCCTATACGTACCGTTTTGTTGGAAGAGACATAACGCGATATTTGATTGTCATTTTAACAATCGGTTTGTTTGTGTGTCACACTGAATGAAAAATGTAAAGGTAGAGCATGGCGATTGTGATATATGACAGGTTCGACAATATGTTCGGCACGAACGGCATATAAATAAAAATGGCAGTGTGTGGAGAGTCAGCCGCCGTAATGACATCAGACGTAATTACATCACCCTGTCATGTGACCATATCCTCTGCTCTGATTGGTATACGTTTGAGGGGACATACATACTGATGGACAAACACTGTTCGAGAGGGCTTTGCCCTATGGGCTATGCCGTAAAAAAACAACTATGGAAACTTTAGACTGTGGACTCAAACAGGCAAAATGTGTCTTTTTTTTATTTTATTTTGTGACCCACCTTTGGTATCTGACTGAAATTTTGCATATATTTAATTTAAAAATCACTCATAAAGAATTCATAACTGGTCAGTGCAAAAAGTTGCGCAATAATTAGTTATGCTAATTAGCAGAAACTATAGCACCATCTGGTGTCCATCATTATATAGCTGTGTATAACTTAAGGGGAATTCTAAATACTAGGGCATGCCCGTACTATATATATATCTAAAATTATATCCCCCCCCTCTATTTACATGAAATGGTTTGGTCCAAAGCGAACGGCTTGCGAGTACGGTGACAATCCCCCCCTCTATTTACATGAAATGGTTTGGTCCAAAGCGAACGGCTTGCGAGTACGGTGACAATCCCCCCCCCCCCCTCTATTTATATGAAATGGTTTGGTCCAAAGCGAACGGCTTGCGGAGTTTGGTAAAGAAATCGCCATAGCGTGCACAAAGGCGCAGGAAAGCGAAAGAATGGCAAATTAGTTTTAATTAGTTTTAAAACATAGTTTAACGCCAACATAGTTTGCCAACGTGAAATAAATGAATACGCTCTCAAATGTGCCGTCCGAGGCAGAGTCTGTTCGGCACGTTCGGCACACGTGATAGCTCGCTGCTCTCTGATTGGTTGAATCGTTTTTTGGACATAGCTCGGTAACTACTTGTCCGATTAATATGAAACCTTGAAAAGGCACATCCTCGGGTCCCCAGCAATATACCTGGCAAGTTTAAAGTATATCGGACCCGTGGTTGTCGAGAAACAGCGGTCACAGACAAACAAACAAACACACACACAGACACACAGACACACAGACACACACACACACACAGAGATTGCTGGAATTATAGATAGATAAAGTATGTCATAGATTGTCATTCAAATCACATGTACTGTAAGCCCTCAATCTTTCCCATTTAACAATAACAACAACAACAACAACAGCGTCATGGGCTATATATTTCCGGGTCCCCCCATTACCCATTACCCATTACCCACTACCCATTACCCATTACCCATTACCCATTACCAATTACCCATTACCCATTACCCATTACCCATTACCCATTACGATTTTCAAGATGGCTACTGGAGACGTGTGTGATAATTACGGGAGGCCTATTAATTATTATGCATGTTGTATTGTTATGCTTGTTGCATTATTATGCTTGGCAAATGCGACGGGCCTATCTTGACATCTGTTGTTTCAGGTTGTTCAGTTATTGCTGAGTAAAGCTTACTTGAATGATCTCAAACGAGTCAAGCCTCTTCGATACTCCCTACGGCTTATTACAACTAGAGAGATACCGGTGCTACGCATGGGCACGGGTGGGAGGCCAGAAGCAAACAGGCAATGCAGATACGGCAAATGCTAAAGCATGAATCCAATAAATTCCACATTCCTGGAGCACCTTCAGTCGCAAGTCAGACATGGACAGCAAGTTCGTGAACGACTTCCATGAAAAACGTACCCGTTCGCAAACAAACGGGTACGTTCAGGTATAGAAACATCGATCGTGGGTCCGTGGCGAATCTGCATATGGCGATGGCAAAATATCAGAAATTGAAGGCTTTTTTTATTTTAAACGATTCATATAAACATCCGTTGAATCATATCACACGCAAATCATCAAAATCTAAACAGTATCTTTAGAATTTCAATAAAAGCCACATCACTGTTCATATCGGTAAATATTATTCCATCGTGTTTCAAATCGTGATCGATACACTATGATCGTGATGATCGTGATCGTGAATCGTGATCGATAATCGTGTTCACAATCGCTTTGTCGTATGTACTCCCGATACGTGTACCAAATTCCCGATACGTGTAACTGTACCAAATCAACAGTTAAAAGGATTTTGAGCCGATAGCTGTTACGGCCTTGGCAAGATCGATGGAGACAGCGATCTGTTAGCGATCGATGGAGACATGTTGCTTTCCCGGGTGCAGCCGTTTGTGCGTCGTCACAATGAGAACAATGAACGTTATGCGAATGCGAATGTTATGCAGGAGTCCACACCTGAGAATGCTGGAGACTAAAGCTGAAATTGGGAAAACTAAATAGCCTATTTTACTCCTGGAGATCCCAGGATTATCCACCCAAAATATCTTTGCGATTGGTTCAGCAGTTTTCACGGTACCTTCGAACAGACAGACAGACAGACAGACAGAAGGACGGATGGACATTTGGTGAATTATAGTAAGATATGTAGTGTATGTAGAGATGGGGAAACTGTCCAGGAGTGTGTGTGATTGAGGTCCTACACACAGACACAGAGACAGACACAGAGACAGACACAGAGACAGACACAGAGGCAGACACAAAGACAGACACAGAGACAGAGACAGACACAGAGACAGACACAGAGACAGACACAGAGAAAGACACACAGACAGAGAGACACAGATACAGACACAGAGACATGCATAGACAAACAGACAAAGACACACAGACATACATACACGATACACATATACACATGCATGCATACATACACTATACATACACAGACATACACACATACACATACCCATACACTTTTTTTTTCTTTTTTTTTTGTATACTGAATCGAGGCTCGTGAAAGAGCTGACATTTACTTCACAAACAAATCAACCAGACAAACAAAATATATAAAAAGAGGGAGCGGAAGACAAGATGGGGAGAGAAGGGGAAGCACACAAACACTTGAGAGCAGGGAGATGTGTGGGAGGGAGAGGGCTTGGGGGGAGGAGGCGTGGGAAGGGGGGGGGGGGGGGAGAAGTATAAAACACAAGGACACCAAGGACTTCCAGGACAGAAGTTGGTATTTCAAAAAAGTGGAATTGGGGTGAAATTAGCGGGGGTAGAAAAGATCAAGGTTTTGGATGGGGGAAGATAAGAGATGGTGGTGAACAGCTGTTTTAAAGACCTGGAGGGTGGAGTGGGATTGAAGAGAGTGAGGGTGTTTGTTCCAGAGGCGGGAGAAAAGAGGAATGGAGGAGTGAAGGTGAGCTGAGAGTGTTGATTTTGGCAGTTTAACCATAAGAGGGTTGCAGGCAGATCTTGTGCGACCTGTAGGAATATTTGCGGGACAGAGCCCAGAGAGAGCTGGGGGAGCAAGGCCAGAGAGGAGTCGGTAGAAGACGGAAAGACCACCAACCTGCCTGCGGTGAGTGAGTGAGAGGCCCTTGGAGTTAGCTACATCGCGGGAGCTTTGATAACGAGTTTGATAATAAATTTCAGTTCATGAAGAAGTAAAAAAAATATACTCAGTTTGATATAATTAGAATGGCCAACTTCTGGTAAAAAAGATTTATTGTATCATGTCCTTACTTTATACGAGTGTGTGTGTATGTGTGTGTATGTTTATGTAACAGACTGGGCAAACTAGTCTCTGGGCAAACTAGCCTCGACAGACTGGGCAAACAAGTGGAACATGTCTTTCAATCCTGACAAATCTCACACTCTTACGATGTCTCTCCGAAAAGATCGACTGGACAACCCTCCCATCCACTTTCTGAATAATCCTCTCCAAGAAATTCTGTCACTCAAGCTTTTGGGTCTCACTATCTGCCATGATCTTTCCTGGGAAAACCACATTTCCAAGCTGGCCTCCAAAGCCAGTCGCCGACTGGGCATCCTCCATCGTGCGAAGTCATTCCTTGGCACACCTGAGCTCCTCACCACATACAAGGCTTTCATCCGCAGCTCAATGGAATACTGCTCTCCCCTTTGGGCTGGTGCACCTGCGTCACACCTAGCTCGGCTTCACGCTGTTGAAACCAAAGCATTCAGAATCATTGGAATCTTCTTCTGGTTAAACTGCCAAAATCATGACTCTCTGCTCACCTTCACTCCTTCATTCCTCTTTTCTCCCGCCTCTGGAACAAACTCCCTCACTCTCTTCAACCCCATTCCACCCTCCAGGTCTTCAAAACAGCTGTTCACCACCATCTCTTATCTTCCCCCATCCAAAACCTTGCTATTTTTTACCCCAGTTAATACACCCCAAATCCGCCTCTTTCTAACTCCAACTTCATTCCTGAAATTCCTGATCGTGTCAATTTGTTTTATACCGTGTATCCTCTCCCTCCCACAGATCTCCCGATGTCCCTGCTCTCTACTGTTGTGCTTGTGTGCTTCCGTCTCTCTCCCCATCTTGTCTCCCACTCCCTTTACTATATGTTACATGTGTCCGTTTCTGTTTTTGTGTTTAATATGCTAGCTCTTACACGAGCTTCGATCTTGTATTCAAAAATAAATAAATAAATAAAAAGCTCTTATTAAATAATGAATCGGGACTTCCTTCCACTTGTATCCACTTAGCAGCACATTCTAGAAATTTCTTTGCACTCTTTTCACTGAATGGAATCACTCTGCTGTGCGTATTGACGACATGCATGAAGCAAAACCCAGACGAACTAACATCAGCATTTTCGCCTTCCGTAGTTGCATCTGACTGACGACATGCAAGTCGCCATGACAGCGGCGCCAGTAATGTAAGTATAGTCTGCAACGAAGCGCGCAATTGGCTGATAAGCGCTCGTGGCCTATGTCACACGTGCTGTGATTGGACAGTATTTATAAAAAGGACAATATTTATAAAAAAAGATCAACATTTTGGGTGTTTTTCCACATTTTGAAAATATGTGCAATTTTGGTGCATGACGAGTTTCAGTATTAATTCTGTCATATTTTTACACAAAATATTATAAATGCAGGTAGATATGCGAGGTGGGTCACAGAAGTAAACAAAACAGGGTCTCGTCCCACGGACTAGTTGTTATATTTTGATTATTAAAATGATATATTGCATAGTTTAGATGACTCATCGACCTCGGTTTAAAAACATGTTAGTCATATAAAACAAAAATTGAGACCGTCCCTGGGTGGGCTCGAACCACCAACCTTTCGGTTAACAGCCGAACGCGCTAACCAATTGCGCCACAGAGACGACTTGCCAATTTCATGGTTTTAACCTCTGAAAGGTTGATGATCCGTTCAGCCATCTCTGTGAAAAAATGGCAACACAGACAGACAAACGGCTCTCTTATACTATAGACTTGTAGTATATTTGTAGATATAGATTATACAAACTCAACTTTTAATCCAAGTTTAATTACCGGTGGACGGAGGTTGTTTCAACCCAAGTCTGTCTGTCTGTCTGTCTGTCTGTGAGCACAATATCTCAAAAAGTAACGGAAGGATTCGGACGACATTTGGTGGACAGGTTGGGTGTGTGACAAGGACGAATCCATTCGATTTTGGTGAAGATCCGAATCCAGATCCGCTATTGTTTCTTTTTTACCATGCACTCGCGAAGCGAAAAGCAGTTAGGCACTCGGGTGCGTACGTGTGGCGTACCGGTACGTGTCTGCATTTTAAAAAATTCAATTTCTCGGCAAACGTTGGTCCGATTGAAACAAAATTTTATCATCGGAGCGCCTCCGCCTGTCGGATTTCTTATTAATAATCATGACGTCATCGGTCACGTGGTACAGACGGCATCTTGGAAAAACGTTACACCTCTATATGTGTCGTATTCACCCTCAATATTTAACCCACGGCATTTAACCCCTGACCATCTCTTCTCCTTCTCCTTCCTTTTGCTTTGATTATTTACCTATTGATTTTTGTCTTTTTGCACTTGTTTTTTGTACTCTGTCAAAGCATCTTTGGGCTTCTTGAAAAGCGCTATATAAAATAAATGTATTATTATTTATATAATATCTCTGAAACATCTCAAATGAAAACAAGACCGAAAGTCGAACAGCGGCGTAGCCGGGCTTGTAAAATATTATAAACCACAAACACACATGATTAGCTTTTTAAACAGTCTCATAAATTATTTATGGCATTAAACAAAGAAATTTGGAGGAATCCAGACATCCGTGATGTAAGTTTTACTTGCAGAACTGAGGGAAGATCTACTGTAATCTATGTACCCCACAAGGATTGGGTTAATATCCTATCAAAAAACTGAGTCTAATTCCTTACTTCCGCGGTTGTTAAGCGGTGTACGGACTATTACTGATTGACATTGGGATTAAAGTTTTATGGTCATATTTACTATATGTATTATTATTATTACTATTACGAAAACGATACTACTGAAACGATGCACCACTGTATTAAGAAACCTGGGCTTAATTTGTTCAAAGCGGCCCAAAGGTGAGGCATGAATCCGACAGGGGCGGATCCAGAAATTTCAAGACGGGGTCCATGACACATTGACACTATAGGGCTGGGGGGAGCGGTTAAGGGGGGTCTCGGGAGTCCTCCCCCAGGAAATTTAAAAAAAATTGATCGTCAGAAACGGTATTTCGTACGTTCTTGGAAGTTTCTCCTTGCGTTGTTCCCGGGTCCAACAGTTCAACAGATTCGTGATGACTAATGGTCAGATGGAGGAACTGGTGAAACGACTTGTCCAGCTGTTCCTTCTGCTATAAATTGATGAATTTTGTAGGTGTGTGTGTGTGTGTGCGTGTGTATGTGGATGTGTCTGTGGTGTGTGTGTGTGTGTGTGTGTGTGTGTGTGTGTGTGTGTGTGTGTGTGTGTGTGTGTGTGTGTGTGTGTGTGTGTGTGTGTGGTGTTTGTGTGTCATGTTTTTTGTGTAGTTCCACTGGAGCTTTTTGATATGGAATTTCTGATTTGTGTAGTTCTCGCGAAATGATTGTTATGATCTCCTGAGTTAATTAGGCTAATTAACTACAAAGAATCCAGAAGAATTCCCATGTTTCTAAACGCACGCCATGTTAAGGTGTATAGAGCAGCTTAATAGGTCCTTCCATGGCATGCCATTCGCATTACTAAATAAATAACAAAAACAATGATAATATTTTACAACGCATTTATTCCAACTCAATCACTGCAGCAGGCAGGTATGCTGCTAGGCCATGAAAGCCGATGAAAATTTGGTCCATTTGGACCAACGGGCTCACTCGTAGTTATAAAAGACCTGTGCACTCCCATAGTGTGAAATGATGGCGATGACAGACTGTGTGCTGGGCGAAGCCCGGCACCGCCATGTTCCGAGGTTGTGAAGCTCAAGGCAGGGGGTTCTCCCCACAAAAGAGATCAGGTAGGACAGCGGAATGTGAATTATTTTATTAATCGTAAATTGTGCTATTTTGGAATAGACGGCGCTTGTGTTTCTGAAAGAAAATGTCACACACATCATGTGGGGATAGGGTGAAGTCATGGTGTATGTTCATGAGGGCCAGAGATGCCATCCGACTTTCTCCCATGGAATTTCTTAGGTTGGTCTTCAGACGACGCAGGCAAGAAAATGATCGTTCGGCCTCACAGGAGCCTACAGGGAGGGAGGGTGCATCCAATATGGAGAAGGACTTTGATGGATGGAAATTCGTCTCAAGAAACAATCCATGAATGTGCTTGGAAGCGTGTTGTTGGGCTTCCTTCTCCAAAACATCTGCCAGTCTCCAAGCTCATTTATCAGTCCTGCGGGATGTTCCATGTCGTTTTTCCAACGCAACAGCTTCTGATGTCGGGCTGGAATGTCGCAGGTATCGGCGATTATTGCAGATGGCATCAGCAGAAACAGATCACTACCTTCCCGATTTTCAGCACAGAATCAGGTGTCCATTTCCTGGCTGAGGTGGTCGAGAAATGGAATGGACATGTTTCCGAGGTAGAAGAGCAAGGGAGTATTGGCGGCAGTGTTTTGATGATGGATTTGCCGTTTTACAACTCTCGGCATTGTGACGTCACCTCCTACAGATTCTATCATGGCCTTAGCGTGATCGATCCGCAGAGAAAATTCAGTTTCAGCATTTGACCGTAGTTGAGTGAGCGCGTCCTTCTTGTCGTCAATCATAGGGTATGCCTCCAGCACATCCATGCCGTTGCGTTGCAGAGGGGGGGTGAGGGGAGTGCGCACCCCCTGCACCCTCCTCCTGGATCGAAGGGGGGTGCGCACCCCCCGCACCCCACCTGGATCCGCCGCTGGCCTAATATAAGGCCTATACGTACCGTTTTGTGAGAAGAGACGTAACGCCGATGCTTTCGATATTTGATGGTCATTTTAATAATTGGTTTGTTTGTGTTTCACAATGAATGAAAAACGTCAAGGTAGAGCATGGCGATTGTGATATAGGACAGGTTCGACGATATGTTCAGCCTGAACAAAATTGGAATCAAAATGGTAGAGTGTGGAGAGGCCACTGCAGCACCTCCGTAATGACATCAGACATAATCACATCACCCTGTCATGTGACCAGATCCTCAGCTCTGATTGGTATACGTTTGAGGGGCCATACATATATACATACATACATACATACAGACGGACAAACACTGTTCTAGACGGCTTTACGCCGTAAAAATTCTTCAGGAGGAGTTGCTCCTGTGGTAAAACGCACGTCACACATACGCAACATGTACACAACCTAATGCCTAACCCAGCTTTTCACTTCATGAGCACAGGGTAAAGTGATTTTATCCATCAAGATGAAGAAAGGGGTCTATGTTTTTCTTCATTCTTTCCAAATATCAAGTCTATAACTGATATTTTAGACTGTGAGCGACGGTTACATTGGGTGAACAATTTCCGTGACTGCACTAGCTCGGTGACCCCAAATGACTCATATGCCTCTTATGCGATGGTGGTGACAACCAGACTTATGGTGAACAATAACGGATAAATAAGACTTATGACACGACAGCTCATTCTGAAAATGAGCAAACACAGATTACTTATCACCCGAGCACAAAGGTTTATTGTGACCAAGTGACTGCCATGACAATTATCCCTTTGTGGAATATTACAAGTGTTGCAGCAGAGACTGCTTTGATGGGACAGCAAAGGTTTAAATCTGTCGAGAATCAAACAAGGTGCTGTTATCCTTCTTTAAACAAGAAAATGCCAGGAGAAAGTGGAAAAACCTGAAGTGACGATTCAACTCATTTTCAACAGAAAGTGTGTGTGTGTGTGTGTGTGTGTGTGTGTGTGTGTGTGTGTGTGTGTGTGTGTGTGTGTGTGTGTGTGTGTGTGTGTGTGTGTGTGTGTGTGTGTGTGTGTGATTTACAGTTGAAAATGGAAGAAGTATAAATCTTCTTTAGCTCTGTTACTTTGTAAGGGTTTTCATGCTGGTGGATCAAAGCTTTTATTAGTAACTCTGTAAGGCTTTGGCTATTCATGCATAAAAATATACCATGTTCTTGTGGGATTTATGGATGTTTGTTCATGTGAGACTTTCTGAACATGCATGCCAAGTTGTGTTAATATTTCATAACTAGCAGGGGTACCTGACGTTGCCCGGTGCTGTTTTAATCCTGTTGGCTTTTGGAAGAAATCGAGTTTTGGCTAAAAAGGCCAACAGACATTATCTGTCACATGGCGACACACACACACACACACACACACACACACACACACACACACACACACACACACACACACACACACACACACACACACACACACACACTCAGGCGATAGAGCAGTTTAAAAAAATCCAACATTTTTTTTTTAACCTAAAACAAACACTCCAGGACACTCACTGATGACCATCTTTCAGAAATATGGTGACGCACACACACAGACAGACAAACATCTCTCTTATTCTAAAAATTTACCCCATGCATGCGAAGTGAAGAGCAGGATTGAAGAATTGGGCCACTTCTGTCTGTCCTGTCTACAAATGTCTGTCCTGTCTCGCGTGCTTTGGCTCTGAATTTGTCCCGATCACTCATACACACAGAGAGAGATAATATTGTTACGGATCCGGGGGACGGCACTCCCGTCAGCAAGGGGGGGTTAATCCTCTTGTCATGTTAAGCTGGCCGTCAACGCCTCTATACCCCCCTCGCCGTACTCTTCCTCATCTCCCTCTCCATGCGCTCCTCACACTGCTTCACCTCCTCACGTACCCCCGCGACCTCTTCACTCACTCCGCGCCTTATATCCTCCCCCATCTCTCCAATCTCTTTGGTAGATGCCGCCCTCATCTGCTCCAAATCATTCCTTTGGGCATCCAATTTACTTTCCAACCCGTTTTTTACCTCCTCTATCTGATCCCCCATCTGTTTAATTTCCCGGGCGGATTGCTCCCCCATCTCCCTCAATTTGCCTCCCATCTTGTCTTCTAGCCCCGTTAACCCATTCTTCACCCCTTCCATCTGGTTCTCCTGGGCGGCCATTCTATTTTCCAACCCCGTTAACCCATCCTTCATTTCCCCAATTTGGTTACCCATGTCCTCCAATTGGCCCCCTAATTTGCCTTCCAGCCCCCCAATTTGGCTTCCCATGTCATTCCTCAATTCCCCAATTTGGCTTCCCAATTGTTCAATTTGGCTTCCCACACTCATTTGTATGGCTGCCTGCAGCTGCGCAATGCGGTCCTGCATATTCATCCCTCCCAGTTGTGCAGCGGGTGCGGCCCTCGTTGCCATGCGCGAGGCGCCGCCATTTTGTGTACCTGCAACCCCCTCTACCGCATCCTCATTGCCTTCCTCTTCCCTCTCTCCCAATTCCTCCCTGGGGTCCTGGGTCACCTCTGCCTCCTCATTCTCCCCTACCGGCACCCGATCGCCTTGATCATCCATGGCACGATTTAAATTTAGTGGTGTTAATACAATTTCGGCCGCTCAAAATTTTGACCAAATTTCTCAGATGTTTTAAAAATTTGGTTCGGGTCCAATCCCACACTCCTGACACCAATTGTTACGGATCCGGGGGACGGCACTCCCATTAGCAAGGGGGGTGGGGGGGTTAATCCCCTTGTCCTGTTAAGCTGGCCGTCCACCGGTCCTGGAAGTATGACGTCACTTCCGGTCGGTGGTAAGTAGGGTTGTAAGCCCAATCCGTCTTACTACCTAATTACTACCACCGGCCGTAAGCGAGGAGATACTCCCACCCGGGCCGCAGCGTGAATGGATGCGCCGAGCGAAGTGAGCTGTGACTCGGGCCGTTAACAAAAGACTAAACCCGATTCCGAGCGTTGGCCAAATCGTGCCACATGTACTCAATTGGGAAAGGACTAAAGTGATCAGGGGAAGAAGAAACCAAAAGGGTAAGAAAGAACACAGGTTTATTCACTATCTACAAGAGGAAACGAAAGAAGGGAATATACAAGGAGAGGAAGAAGCAGATACGCAGGGCAGCCTTAAAACAGTCTTATATTACCATATGCCCAGACAGAACAAACAGACTTACACGAGTAGGGAATGGCAGGAAGGAATGGCTGGAAGGGGGAGAAGGTCCAAGCAGATGGCAGGGCAGGAAGGTCCGGGCAGATGGCACAGCGTCGAGGTCCGCTCCAGGTCGCGCTCCGGTCCACGCTCCGGGCTTGAGGCGAAACCCGGCGGCAGCTGCACGTATCGGTTTCACGCGGTCGGGCAATGCGAATATATTGCAGTATTGTCGCCGTCAACGGACCCACTCTCCTGCCTTACGATTCAGCTGTATGCTCATCTGGTACCTCGTATCTCGGACCTTCGTACTCATCTCTCATGAAGCAGTCCCTCCCAGCCGCTTTTATTGGGCGTTTCTGTATCCAGCCGCCGGCTCCTAGGACACGCCTACCGGTCAGCTCACCTCGGCCCTGGTTGGCCGGCGAGGGCTCGCTGGCTCCACCTCTTGAGGAGACATTGACAGGCCACGTCTTGTTCCTGGTGCTCAAACCCACTCCTCCCCTTTTTCCTCCAGGTTACCGCGTGCCTAATGGCGGCTTGGGGCCAGCAAACAAACCAAAACAAAGGGCAGCGAACGCTGCCATACCGCTACTGCACTTTGAAGAGAGAGAGATGATTGGGGATAATTGAAGGGGCCTATCTTATTTGATTAATGCAATGTAGATTCAACTATTGGGAACAGATCCTTAACTAAAACACATAATAATGAGATAACTACAGAGAGGTCCCATGGTGTTCTACGTGTTGTACATGGACTAACTAGGGTGCGATCTTTAATATTAGCCAAATAATGGGGATATTTAAAGGGGATTATTTATACGGGAATTACTACAAATATTTACATGTGAAGGGTTCTCAAAACCGCAACGATATTTTTAATCTGCCTGTCTGACAGTCGAACAAAATGGAAAATCATTCCAAACAAGAAGCTTACTATTTTTAAGGATGTCATAAAGGACACAAACAACAGACAAAAATAACTTGCTTTTTATTATGTATGCAGCCTGTAGCTGCTGGTTGCATCATTTCTGGTAGCGTGGCTGTGCCGCTGATACAGTGCCCCTGCTAGCAATAAGCTGGTGCTCATTTTGCCAACCTTGGAGGGAAGACAGGCTGAGTCAACCTACCTGGTGTTATTTGACAGCACGACAGGGACTCAAATTCAAGATTCTAAGATCTTAAGCCAGCCACCTTAATCTTCAAGCCGATACTGGGCACAAATAACTAATGTAACGTGTTAAATAAGGTGGTGTAAAAGACTTTGCATCAATGGCGGTAAACTTCCAGAATTTTTTTTATACCACCATTAAAGCATTTTATTTCAATTAAAATATATACTTGAAGACTGTAGAACACAAATCGCCTTTTTTAGAACTACAAAACCCCTTCTGTGTAGCAGTACTTGGACAAAATATTACGGCATTTTACATCAGACCAATTAAACGTGCCATTCGTTGATTTTACATCAGACCTTCCTTGATTCTTGTGTTCTATGAACTCTCTAGTTTAATCTGTCTTTAATTTGCTCAGTTTATATTTCATCCTCCACAAGACTCGAATATCTTCTTTTTTTTTTTTTTTAAAGAAGTTCATCCAGCAGTGGACAAGTAAAGCTGTTGTGAAAAAGCAAACGATGAATGGTTGAACAGCTGCAAGAAATCATTCTGTTTTAACTTTTATGTCGAGCGAATCTTCCATTTTGTGTAATCTGCATTGCAATGTGCTTGTTCATGTTGTCACAGTAGCGTCTTGAGAAAGAATTTGATTTTCAATGGCAATAAGAATCTGCTCGTGTTTGCTCAGAGTGTTAAATATTACGAGCAACTGTACCTGCCCGTAGGGCGGGGCTTGAATTGGGAGGCCCAAATGAAAAGGCTAAATATCAGAAATTGAAGGCTTTTTTTCTTTTAAACGATTTATATAAACATCCGTTAAATCTCGATCGGTGCAGCCGTTTGTGCGGCACCCGGGAAAATAACGTCATGCGGGAGCAAGTATCAGCAGGATGTGGCAGTGTGGGAGTCCATGTTTCAGATCCTCCTTCATGCCGAAGTAGCCCACCACTTCTCCAAGCATTCCACTCTTCAGATCCGCCATGACAGATTTAAGCTTGATACTGAAGACGTGTGCAGTTAGTCCTCCCGATGTCGTATGTACTCCCGATACGTGTTTCCTTCATTGTAAAAACTTCCAAATCAACAGTTAAAAGGATTTTGAGCCGTTAGCTGTCACGGCCTTGGCAAGATCGATGGAGACAGCGATCTGTTAGCGTATTCACCGCCCAAATAGCCATGTGGAATTCTCTCATGTAGAGATTAAACGTTACGGATGTTACGGCCTTGGCAAGATCGATGGAGACAGCGTTTATTATACTTTTAATGAAGGACACTGTCTCAAGCCCCAGTCCCCATCACAGATGGGGCTCAGCGGTTTACCCGAGCCTGACAGCGAAGGGCAAGGTACACACTGGCCCGTTCAGTGTAGCGCACGTGCGGCCCCGGACATCGAAGGGCATTAAACGTTCATTAAACATTAAACGTTCATTAAAGGATTAGGAAACGAAAAACATTACGAAATTACGTTCACACCGTCACGTCAAACACTACCGTGAACACATACATCGTCACAATGAGAACATCGTCACAATGAACGTTATGTGAACGCGAATGTTATGCGGGAGTCCAAACCTGAGAATACTGGAGACCAAAGCTGAAATTGGGAAAAGTAAATAGCCTATTTTACTCCTGGAGATCCCAGGATTACCCACACAAAAGATCGTTTCGATCAGTTGAGCCATTTTTGCGGTACCTTCGAACAGACGGACAGACATTTGGTGAATTATAGTAAGATTTATGTATATTTCAAAATGAGTATGCAAATGTGTTTCATTACCATGGCCAAATTCTAAATTCCTGCCATGATATATCAGGGATAATGCATTATTGATACAGCCACACTTCCTGAAACTTTTGTTTGGTCGCGTTCTGCTTTCTGCTTCCCACAATTTTCTTTTATTTCCTTCTATTTCTATCACTAGGCGAAAAGGATGGCCTATGGAGGTACACCCACTCACCTCTAAACTGTCTGGCCTGGGTACACATCTCAGCCTAGCTAAAACCGATCAACCGGGCGATTCATCAATCTGTGTGCCCTCCCTTGGATGGAAGTTAAACTGGTCATTCCATCTGCCGCCATTAGTTGGTGGACATTAAAGATCCCATGGTGTCCTTTGTGAAGAGTTGGTGAAGTATCGCCGGCACCCTGAACAAATTCCAAACTCCTGCCCAAACCTACATCAGCAGCACAGCCACACTCCCAGTAACGATGCAACTAGCAGCCGCAGGTGCCCAAGAAATTTAATGAGTTTCTAACCCTCCCTTTTTAACAGAGGCTAAAGGACAGGCGGTCAAACATATTCCTTATAGTATAGAGAGATGTTTGTTTGTAGGAGCTGTTATATAAATCAACACACACGTGCAGACAAACACCTTAGACAGCACTGGACCTGACTTCAGACAAGCCCATGACCTTGGGGGAAGTAATGTAATTTCCCCCAAGTAATCTGAGTGCCGGCGACGCCATCTTGTGATGCCATTTTTTCCCTTGGCAGTTAGTGGGGGCAATTAAGAACATATCTATCCTGCCTTCCTTGGGATGTGAGAACACCCGCCAACCCCACACTCACCCAATTGTATGCCAACTCATTGGATTTGTATGTGCTCTATCCTCCATAGTCTAAATGTTGAGCTTCAAGCTAGGAAACAGCATGTTGTGGTGGACACGATGGCTCGCTGGCGCGGGGACATCATTCCGCGCACCGAGAGGGCGTCGGCCACGCCCGAGGGGTAGGCGTGGCCTCGGGATATACACGGGGCGCGCAGCCCCGAGCACCTCAGTGCTATAGTTGAGCTTTGTAATAAAGACTCTTTTTGGTTACCTGCGTTGTTGCTTCTCTTCTTGGCAAACAAGTCGTGCGCATAGCACCACACTTCACTGGCGACCTCGATGCTGGTTCAGCCGCCGCTGACCAACAGAACGTGCCATGGCCAACAACGCGGTAGCAGTGAAGCTCCCTGAGTTTTGGGAAGCTCAGGCCGAAGTATGGTTCGTGCAGGCCGAGGCACAGTTCCGACTTCGAGGCATAACGGCGGATGAGACGCGGTTTTACCACGTCATCGCCGCCCTCGGGCCCGGCACAGCCGCCCGAGTCGTGTCCGTCCTGCGGAACCCACTGGCCGACCACAGGTACAAGGCGTTCAAGCATCTCCTCATCGCCACGTTCGGCCTCACGGAGTGCGAGCGGGCCGACCGCCTCCTGGACCTTCCCAAACTCGGCGACACATGACCATCGGTCCGGATGGACTACATGCTTTCGCTACTGGGTGACAAAGCCCTGGATTTTTTATTCCGGGCGCTCTTTCTACGCCAGCTGCCGGCACAGGTACGCCTCGCGTTGGCCGGTTCCAAAATAAAGGAACCCCGCGCGCTGGCCGTCGAGGCCGACAAGTTTTTCGCAGCTTGTGAGACGCGGGCGAGCTTCGGTGCGGCCGTCGTGGATCCAGAGGCTGATGCGCATGCACACCTCGTGGTTCCCGAGGCTGATGCCGATGCACACCGCGTGGCCGCCGCCACCCCCGCCCACCACCACCGCGAAAACCGCGGCCTCCGCCTCCGCCGCAAACCTGGTGCCGTTTCCACGCCAGGTTTGGCCACAAGGCTAGGAATTGTTGCCCGCCGTGCTCGTTTGGCAAGTCTGGAAACTACCAAGCCAGCGCTCGGCAGCGGCCCTGAGCATCGGCCATTCCAGCAGCCTCCTTTTTGTCACGGACACCTTGTCCGGGCGTCGCTTCCTCTGCGATACAGGCGCACAGGTGAGCGCTATCCCCGCCTCCACGTCCGACAAGTGAATCGCTGGCCGGGGCCCCGCATTGCTTGCAGCCAACGGTACACCCATACGCACATTCGGGAAGTGCTGCCTCTCCCTGCGGTTCGGAGGGCAACGCTTTCATTGGACGTTCATAACTGCCAGCGTGCCCATGGCATTGCTCGGTGCGGATTTCCTATGTGCAAATGGGCTGTTGGTGGACGTGAAGAACAGACGCCTCGTCCAGGCCGAAACGTTCAGCTCGCTTGCTTGCACGCTGAGCAGTTCGTTGGGCAGCTCCCTGAGTGGCTCACCGAGCGGCTCTCCAAGCAGCTTGCTGAGCGGATCGATCCCGGCGAGGTTGGTCTGTACGCTTTCGGCAGCAGACGAGTTCACCCACCTCCTCGCCAGCTTCCCGGCCCTCACGCGGCCCACCTTCTCGGCGGTGGCCGTCAAGCACAGGGTGGAACATCACATCCCCACCGTCGGGCCACCGGTCTACGCCCGGGCACGACGCCTCGAGCCGACGAAGCTCGCGGTGGCAAAGGCGGAGTTCGCTACGCTGGAGCGGCTGGGCATCGTACGGCGCTCCAAGAGTGCTTGGGCGTCGCCACTGCACATCGTGCCGAAGCCCGGCGGGGGATGGCGGCCGTGCGGGGACTACCGCCGCCTCAACGATGCCACCACCCTCGACCGCTACCCGGTCCCTCACATTCAGGACTTTTCCGCCTGGTTGGCGAAAATGTCCTTCTTTTCTAAGGTGGACCTCATCCGCGGGTACCACCAGGTCCCCGTCAGGCCGGAGGACATACCGAAGACGGCCGTCATTACACCATTCGGCCTCTTCGAGTTTCTTCAGATGCCCTTCGGTTTGAAGAATGCGGCTCAGGCGTTCCAACGATTGATGGACAGCGTCTTGCACGACTTTGATTGCGTTTACGTCTACCTGGACAACATCCTCGTCGCAAGCGCGTCCCGCGAAGAGCACCTCCGCCACCTCCGCACGCTCTTCGAACGCCTAGGCCACCATGGCCTGATCGTAAACCCCGCTAAGTGCCGGTTCGGCATCGCCGAAATCGACTTTTTGGGGCACCGCGTCACCAGGCACGGGGCCACCCCCTTGCCGGCAAAGGTGGAGGCGGTCAAGGGGTTTCCGTGCCCCAGCACGATCAGGGGGCTCCAGGAGTTCCTGGGCATGGTAAACTTTTACCACCGTTTCCTGCCCCGCGTCGCCCAGCTCCTGCGCCCCCTGCACGAGGCCCTCCGGGGGAAGCCGGGCAAAGGTGACGTTGTTTCGACCGAGCAGATGGACGCGGCGTTCGCGGGCGCGAAGCTCACCTTGGCTAACGCCACCATGCTCGCGCACCCGGCGCTCGATGCACCGATCGCCCTCACCACCGACGCGTCGGACTACGCGGTGGGCGCGGTGCACGAGCAATGGGTGCATGGTGCTTGGCAACCGCTGACGTTTTTCAGCCGGCAGCTTCGCCCGCACGAACGCCGGTACAGCACCTTTGACCGCGAGTTGCTCGGGCTCCACCTGGCGGTCCGGCACTTCCGCCATCTGCTCGAGGGCCGTTCGTTCACGGCCTTCGTCGACCTCAAGCCCCTGGTCTTCGCGATGGCCAAGGTCGCTGAGCCATGGTCGGCCCGGCAGCAGCGTCACCTCTCGGCCGTGTCTGAGTACACGACGGACATCCGGCACGTCACGGGAAAGGACAACCCGGTGGCGGATTGCCTTAATCCAGGCCGTCACCCAAGCGGTCCACCTCGGGATCGACTCTGCCCGGATGGTGGCGGACCAGACCGCCGACCCCGACGTCCAGGCCTTGCGGACCGCCATCACGGGCCTCCGCGTCACCGAGGTGCCGTTCGACGGCGCGGGCACGGCCCTCTTGTGCGACGTCTCCCTCGGGTGGCCTCGCTCCATCGTGCCCGCGGGCTGGCAGCGCCGGGTTTTTGACGCCATCCACGGCCTGTCCCACCCGGGCACGAAGGCTTCCCAGAGGTTGGTCGCCGACAAGTTCGTCTGGCATGGCCTCCGGAAGGCCGTCCGCGATTGGACCAGGACGTGCCTCGCGTGCCAGCGCGCGAAGGTGCACCGCCACATCCAGGCCCTGTTGGCCCCGTTCACGGTGCCCGAACGTCGGTTCGACCACGTTCACGTGGACTTGGTGGGACCTCTGCCCCCCTCGCGGGGTTTCACCCACGTCCTCACCATGGTGGACCGCACCACCCGGTGGCCGGAGGCCGTGCCTTTGGCGGCGACGACGGCGGCGGACGTCGCGCAGGCGTTCATCGCCACCTGGGTTGCCCGGTTCGGCGCCTCCTCGGACATCTCGTCCGACCACGGCCCCCAGTTCACCTCGGAGCTCTGGGGGGCAGTCGCGCGGGGGCTCGGTGTCCAGCTGCACCGCACCACGGCCTACCACCCCCAGGCCAACGGCCTGTGCGAGCGCTTCCACCGCTCCTTGAAGGCCGCGCTCCGGGCCACCCTCCGCGACGGCGGCTGGGTCGACAGGCTCCCCTGGGTCCTGCTGGGCCTCCGGACGGCGCCCAAGGACGACCTGCGCGCATCCGCGGTGGAGTTGGTCTTCGGACAACCGCTGCGGGTGCCGGGCGGGTTCCTCCCCGACTCCACGGCACCATGGTCCACGGCGCAGCAGCGCTCCGCACTGCAGGAGGCCACCTGGAGGTTCGCCCCGGTGCCGACGGCGCACCACGGGTGCCCGCCAACACACGTCGCCCCGGAGCTTCGCACGGCGGAGTACGTGTTCGTCCACCACGACACCCACCGGACACCGCTGCGGCCCCCGTACTACGGGCCCTTCCGCATGCTGGAGACGGGGGTGAAACACTTCACCCTCGACATCGGGGTTACTCCTGACCGCGTTTCCGTGGACCGCCTCAAGCCGGCCCACCTCGACGTGGACCACCCCCCGCCAGTGGATCGGCCCCCGCGGTGGGGCCGCCCCCCGGCGGGCAGACCTCCGGCACCGCCCGGCTCTGCCGGCACGCCCCCCCCCCCGACCCCCGGTCCTGCACCCATCCCAGGTGTGTCCTGCACCCATACCAGATGCCGGGAGGCATCCCAGATGACATCCCGGCATCCCAGACACCACCAGCCGCCAGAGGGCGCTTCGGCCGGGTCATCTGTTTGCCCCGCAAACTGACCCTTCAGGTGCGTGGGAATTCTGGGGGGGGCGCGTGTGGCGGACACAATGGCTCGCTGGCGCGGGGACATCATTCTGCGCACCAAGAGGGTGTCGGCCACGCCCGAGGGGTAGGCGTGGCCTCGGGATATACACGGGGCGCGCAGCCCCGAGCACCTCAGTGCTGTAGTTGAGCTTTGTAATAAAGACTCTTTTTGGTTACCTGCGTTGTTGCTTCTCTTCTTGGCAAACAAGTTGTGCGCATAGCACCGCACTTCAATGTACCATTTTAAAAGTCTTTGGTATGACTCGACCAGGATCAGGTTAGAACCGCCGACTTACCGCACTCAAAGCATAAACGCGAACCGCAATTCCACCGAGTGTGGTTTGGGCCACTTATTTGTTTTCCTCAGTAGCTACTGCTCCCAGTTTAAAAAGAAAATCTCACAAAGCTCCTCCGACGCCATTTATAAACTTTTTGCAGTGCCGTCGTCAGGCTGTGTGATTGGGTATGCCACTACCATTGGTGATTAATCCAGCGATGGAACTCGAGTTACAGTTGTCATTGTTGAAAAATTAACAATGTCGGAATTGGCCTCTTTTTGTCAAAGTATGCTCAAGCCCTTGATTCTGATGCCACTGGATCTAGTACATACTGGTTCAGCATGTGGGGAGATATGAACTTTGCTGCTCCACTTACAAGTTTAGTTCTGCTGATCTTATAAAGTGTGCCTTCTTGTTGTTTCTGATCATGAAATCATTTCAAAATGTTTATTGTGTCTAATGTTGCACCAGAAAATCCCAGACATGTTGTGTATCTGCCTTTGCGTCACATGTTTGGGCGATACAGTAGGACAAGCGGGCCTGCCTGTGCTGTCCACTGTTCTGCTCAGTTCAATCTCATTCATCCTCACTCTCTAACCACCTCTCCCCCTCAAATACATTCCTCCTGCTACCCCTGATTAAAAAAATAATGATTGACAGAATAATGCGTATATGTGTCAAAATTACAGGAGCTCTGTCAACCCGTGAGACGAGTCCCCATCCACACCGACTTCAACACAAACTCTGCAAGAAAGGCAAATAAATATGTGCAGCACCACATGTGGGCCATCAACAGTCATCTGACACCAGACTAACCACAAATAAGTCGGTATCCACAAGAGAGAGTACCACCGCAAAAAAAAACTTTCTCAGAGGCATTTCATAAAAAGCCAACCACAGAAGGGCTCACCCATTTGCTGAACGTCTTCGCAAGGGACGTGTATGATCACCAGAAGACACCGAAAGACATTCCATAACACAAAACTATGAAGCATTTTCCTAATAATGTACATTTTGAAAATACACTCAAAATTCACTATTTTATTTGCATTTTTATGTTGACTACATGATGGTTAACTAATTGTTGATCAAGCACTGAATAATACAGAAAGTACACTAATTGTGCATATCACCGTTTTATGTGTTTTGCTGATTTTGTTAGGAATTGTAATACTTGCTTACTCCAGGTGGTGCTATATGATGAACATTTACACGAAGAGAATTACGGTCGTCCCCCTAACTTGAACCCGTGGATACCACAACTACAACCAACAGTTTTCCACACATTCAGTGCAGATGCTCAGGAATGCATAAAAGCCAAACAAATGCACAAGGATTACGATATGTGCTTTGACAATTCCCCACTTCTATGATGTCTATGGTTTTCAAACTCCACCTACTCATGACCAAAGAAACAGACACTTTCAGATTATATATATATATATACAGTCGTGGCCAAAAATATTGGCAACCTTGCACTTTTTTCAAATAATGCACCATTTCTTCCAGAAAATTGTTGAAATAAAAAATAAATAAATTTTGGTATCCACAAATGTATTTCTTTGATATGCAGTGGAACAAAACAAAAAAAAGCAGAAAAATTACTAAATCTTAGCTTATTCCACACAAAAATGCTAAAATGGCCTGGACAATATTATTGGTATCTTTTATAAGCTGTTAGAAATAATTAGAATTCAAACAGGTGGATTCTCCTTTACTTTGGAATTGAACTCACCTGTGGTGAGTGGGAGGTGCCTGCAATATAGAAATCACTCTTTCAACCAATTTGAATGGAAAAATGTAGTCATTCTGCTGTTTTGTGTCACTGTGTGTACCATAATGAGCATGGAGAAAAGAAAGAAAACCAGAGGATTGTCTGAGGAGGTCAGACACAAGATTGTAGCCAAGCATGGACAATCTCAAGGCTACAAGTCCATTTCGAGAGACCTTGATGTTCCTGTGTCCACTGTTCTGAAGTGGCCAGAAATGATTCCAGATATAAATTCCATTGAACACCTGTGGGGAGATCTGAAAACAGCAGTTGGGAGAAGGCACCCTTCAAATCTGGGAGAAGTGGAGCAGTTTGCACAAGAAGAGTGGGCCAAACTGCCAGTAGAGAGGTGTAGGAAGCTCATGCATGGCTATAGGAAGCGCTTGACTGCAGTTATTTTGTCCAAAGGCTGTGCTACCAAATATTGAGTCGAGGGTGTCAATAGTTTTGTCAATGCCATTTCTTTTTATTTTCTGATTTAAAAGGATATATTATGTTCTGAATCAAAAACAAAAGTTCTGTAATACTAACAGTGAAATAAAGAATTGTGGAGACCAAATACCTTTGTCAATTTCAACGTATTTATAGAGACAATTGTGAGTTATTTGAAAAAAGTGCAAGGGTGCCAATATTTTTGGCCACGACTGTGTGTGTATACTACTGTGTTCAAAAAGTATCCGAACTTTATTTTTCGTGCGTAAAAAAGAAGAAGCTAGGGAGGCGTTGATTGGTGCACGTATGTAGGCGATCCTAATGCGCACGCGTGAATTTTTTCCCACCTGCAGAAGCTGTCATTCGACGGCAGACCGCCGATGAGTGAGGAAGTGTAAGTGAGCGCCGTCGGATTTTCGTTTTTGACAAAATGACGGAAAAACTTGAACAACGCTACTGCATCAAATTTTGTTTAAAGCTTGGCGATTCTCAAGTGGAAACGATCCGCAAGATTCAACACCGTTCATTCCATTATGAAGGAGGATTTGGGCTTCAGGAGAATCTCAGCGAAGTTCGTACCAAAGCTGCTGACGATTGAGCAGAAGCAACTCCGTTTGGAGATCGCACAGGACATGCTGGAGACTGTGAACAGCGATCCCAGCTTCCTCAACACAGTGATCACTGGCGATGAGTCCTGGGTGTATGGGTACGACCCAGAAACCAAGTTGCAGTCATCACAATGGAAGCATCCAACATCCCCGAGGCCAAAAATCACAAAATTTGATGCAGTAGCGTTGTTCAAGTTTTTCCGTCATTTTGTCAAAAACGAAAATCCGACGGCGCTCACTTACATGTCCTCACTCATCGGCGGTCTGCCGTCGAATGACAGCTTCTGCAGGTGGGAAAAAATTCACGCGTGCGCGGTGGATCGCCTACATACGTGCACCAATCAACGCCTCCCAAGCTTCTTTTTTTTACGCACGAAAAATAAAGGTCGGATACTTTCTGAACACACTACGTATATATATATATATATACAGTGCGTATCACAAAAAAGGTAATCCGAATTCAAGGGGCTAATATGTAAAAGTTATTTATTTTGACAATTTACATGTGGTTTACTAATTATTAAGAGGAGATCCTCAGCTTTCCATTGATACCTTCCATGCATCATTGCTGTCGCACATGACCGAGTACATGTTCATTGAAAATGACAAGTTCAAATCGCATTTTTACAAGTTTGGCTAATCGATGCAAGTCAGGATAATTGGTGCAAAATTAACGTCAGATGTGAACTTTTCTCAGGAATGATTGGCCTTTATGCACTGTCGTGGAGGTGTGTTTGGGACTCAAGACCAATGACCGGAAAACAGGTTTACAAAGATCCAGACTTTATTAACTCCTAATTCACTTGTTTCAATATAATAGGTACTACAACACTATAACGAATCTAGTTATTGAAGTCGTTGGTTCCTCTTGTTCGCCGGTGATCTCCTGGCGCTGCTTCTCGTTGGTATTCGTTCATTCCGTCGGGCAGGGCTTCTGAGGACAAGTGTCCTGACTCAACGTTTGCTCTGGTTTATATGGACAAACTGGAGTTAATCCCCTGTCCGCTGAATGTTAATCCTCCGTGCGCTAAAGCTCCTTGGTCATCCACAATCGCCCTCCTGGCATCAACTCGCTTCCCTCCTGCTGTGAGTTCCATTTACCTTACAATAGGAGTGTGCTCTAGCCCGGGGCTGTACAGGAGGTGGACAACAGACTCCCAGCTTTAACAGAGTGAGATACATTCCTAACATTCTTACGACCACCTGTTGGTTCACTCACCAATCTCATAACTAGTTACATAGTATAAAGATTTATTCTACCACAATCCCTCATCTTTTTGTTTTATGTTTATATTAACCATTAATCTAAACATCAATTTAAGTAAACAATCAATCACTACAAGTAAACATCAATACACGTATAAGTAAACAATCAATCACTACAAGTAAACATCAATACAAGTATAAGTAAACAATCAATCACTACAAGTAAACATCAATACAAGTATAAGTAAACAATCAATCACTACAAGTAAACATCAATACAAGTATTCAAACCATAACTTTGGTAATCCAATTTCCTTAGGCAGACACTGTCCTCCTGCAAGAATCACAAAACATTTCGTTGGTCATTGACTCATTCCATATTGTTAATTCAATCTATTTCACTTGCATCACAAATATCTTTGCAAAACAACACTTCACCATCACCAAGACACAACAATTTCACTTCATTTTCAAGTTTTGTAAAGCATCTGCAACATCTGGCAAAAACGTTTGCCTCTACACAAATGTTGACTCTTTGTTTGAAAGGAAGGGCTGATCACTTGTGTTTGAATCCAGGTATGAAACATTTTCTCCTAATGTCTTCATAGCACCTGCACTACTTCGTGTAGGGTCTTGCTGTTGTAATAACTGCACGGAGTCATAGACTGACCCTGCTCTCCATGTAGCATTCTTGCCACTCTTGCTGTAGCATAGTAATTCCTGAACAAGGCCTTCGCCCAGTTGTAGTCGACTTGCCTCCTCCCTCCTTGTGAGTGGGCAGCAAGTATTGGTGTGACGTTGATTGGCCAGCAAGATGTGGAACAGGGATGCCGGATGCATCCACAATGGTGTTCAGGTCATTCATGGTCCATACCAGGAGCAACCAGCAGAATCGCGCACAGCTGTTGTGACAAGGGCACAGCCGTTTGTTTGCAGCTCCATGCTGGTTCCCCGGAAGTTGGTGAAGTAATAACATATGTCCCCGCATTTCACAGAGGTTGCAGGTAAAATGTCGTTGTCCTGCAACTTCTGATGTGATGAATGTTCGAAGCCTTCAAATAAGAGTAAGTGATCGCCTTCCTTTCATATGTTGCAGTGTGATCCAGGCAAATGGTCACATAAATTTCCTTGGTGAAGGTAAGCATCCATCTCCAAGTTACACGGGAGAATGTCTTCATCATTCTTTGAGAAAGAGGGTGTATGCCGCGATTAACTTCATTTTAGCCACAAATTTTCTTTCTCGAACTTCTTCCCACTTCCGTTAGCACTCCCTTCAAAATGTGATCTCGTCTTATCCTTATGCTCAGTCACATCTGAATCTGCTTTCCACACACACTGAATCAGATAGGGTACATCTTACCATGAAATCAGCATAATCATGTATGTCTTCCGACAGTTTCACATTCAACAATTTGTTGTTTTTCCTTAAAACATTTAAAAGTTATATTCATTTATATGCGTCACACAAATAATATTCAATCAGGTATGTATTTTTCTACTAAACTAAGAATAGCATCCACAAATGCTTTCAGGTTAATATAGTTCAAAAATTAACTCATGCATGTATTTTAGCACTACTCTAAGAAAATTAATTGTATATGATTACAATCACAAACGGGAATATCTAATTCCCAACAACAATTTTCCCAAACCAACAAATTAAGCATAATGTATTATTACCATAATTCCTCTCCACTTTTCCTTTTCCCTTTTTTTTTTTTTTTTTTTTTTTTTCTAACAGTGTGTCACTCGTGGTGATATGAGTTCACTGATCTTGTAATTGACACAACTCATAACATTGTCGTTATGCCATTATCTTAATTCTACTGTATTCATTTGCAACATCACTTGATTTAATCTTTTAATCTCAGTATTTATGTCGCCATAAAAGTCTTGCTCTTGTGGTTCCACATTTCTTTCCTCATTTGTCACTTCATGCGTTATCATCGTGTTGTTGGTTACCTTATTCAAACACACCGTCACTAAGGCTTTCAAGCAAGCCACCACTAAAACAATTGCCAATATAACTACTAAACCAACAAACAAATATTGGAGTATCTTAGCTACCACCCCTCCAAATGTGTTTCCCAACCATGCAAAGGCACCCCCTTTTATATAATCGTGGTATCTTGCTCCCTCTTGTCCCACCTGTAGCCATTTGTAAAACATGTGAGCTACCCCTTGTATATGTTCATACCGATAACATAATTATATGTCAATGACATTCAACATTATATACCAAACTAACAAGCTTCCTAAAAGGTAAATAAAGAAAATCCCTTAATATGTAACATAAATCAGATTATTTGTCTTACCCTGATCCCCCTATCTCCCGGGGTCGAACTAAATCGCCTAATCATGAGTGTAGTTGTGATACATTATCCCTCATGTTGCGCTAATATCAGTAGATAATGGTATGTCATGTAGGCAAATAAATGTCACTATCTTCCCTAATTCAAGTCGGAATATTAAATGTTGAAAATGTAATGTTTATCAATGCAAGGGGTGTTAAAATGTAATTCAAATGAATGTAAATCACGACTATCATTTATCCGCCACTGAATGTTCTGCTGGGCTGCTAGGTGCAGCCTCATTTTCTGTGGGATCGTCCACCTTAGCCCCATGTGCTTGCTTGCAATGAGAGGCATGAATCCAACTTTCTATTTTGGGTCCATATTTGTTTCTATTCTTATCAATCTCCTATGGTTTATCAATTTGTTCCAAGATACCGCAACCAAAGGTTTTAACCAAAGCTCTACCAAACTATTTCCAATGTGAACAAAAATGCCAGTGAAACAATGATTCGAAGAATTATCTTCAAGGGGTCAATAAATTTATTCTATAACCAGATCTAATTTTCCCATCCAATAGTTTGCCTTGCCACATGCCATATTATAACACTTTAATAAACCTTCGAAAAATGTTTCCCATCTCCACAAATTTCCTTTTTACAAATAGCCATGTGTAACTTACGTATTTAACTACAATTTCCTCTCAATTTGTTTGGCCTAACTGGCCGCAAAAGTGGCTGCCAGCATGCAGTACCGTTTTTTATCTACCAAGGAAGTGCTCGTCCACAGAAGACCTCTACCAAAATGTTGTTTGTAAAAACAAATCTGGGATTTCTGATTACATGGATGCACACTCTCAGGACATTTTCAGGCTGCTGTTAACAATCCACTACGATAAATTAATTCCTTTACCCACAATCAAATAATTAGTACAAATTGAGGATATTATCCCTATCACATTCTTTTATAGATTCATTATGTTGGATCTAATTTTTTCCAATAATTTTCCACTGCTGTAAGGAAGAACAATAGCTCTCATAAGTCTTAGTAATATCGTACTTAATTTACCCAGCATCGAATAATTTATTTACTATCCTTTCTCATCTGTTAACCAGTGACTTTGTTTGAACTCCAGAACTCAAAACTCACAATAGTTCAAACCAGCAAAATTTTCTTTACTATTTTCCCATATCATCTATGCCTAAAACACATCCATACATACAGCACAATTTATATGCTGATAAAATTCAAGTTTATATATATAAAAATCCATGAGCAGAGTACTCTGGGAAGTCAGTGTAAGACCTCTCCAAAATTTGGCTAATTTTGTACTCCCACATTTTTATGAAGCTCATATCCATAAATAGCTTTGATTCTCATATAAATTCGATCACAATGGAATCCCAAGATTACTCCCAATTTTTACTATTAATGAATAGCTGCTCATAACTCAGCAAATCAAATCTTTATTCTCCATCTCCCTTGACAAAAGTGATAATTTTCATAATCAAATTATATTTCTATTTTTTTTATTTTACGAATTCTCTCGATATGAGATCCCATCCCCATGGAACTATCTATTTTCAGACGAGGCACACTGTCGGTGTCAACAATCTTGTAAGATTGATACACAAAAACACTAACATTGACACACAAAATACCCACACACACATGCATTATGCGTATTTGTTTGCGTTGGAACCCTTATTTACAGATCAGGATGGGTGTCAACTTTATTTCAATTTCTCAAAATTTGTCCTTCAATTTTATAAACGCTAATACCCAAATGGACCAAAAAGTTTATTCTTAGAAAACCCCTATGATGTCACATTGAAATTACCCTTTCAGTTCCCACAATAATTTATCCAAATTTGACTACCCACCCATTTGTATGTCAGTCGACCACTGACCTATCAATCATGCGGAACAATAGTCCGAAATTCCCACCTGATCATCATGTGACTCTTGTCACTTGGTTTGCCAAAAAAATTGCAAAGCAATTGTTCCAAACTTTGTAAATTTAAAATTTTGTGCCCAACATAAAAGATCCAATTTTGGCATTTGATCAATTAATTATCAATTTGCTTACAAGCAAAAGAAAAAATGAATAATTCTTGCTCCGAAAAAACTTTTCAGACACAAGAATCATCGGCAGTTATTCATGTTTGTCCAGTAATCTAATTTGTTGAGGCCAATCGTCATTTGGGATTTGCCGGAATGAAGGCCTAATCGTTGTCTGAGGTATCGGTCAGCACTGGTACCCTTGATCTTGGTTTACCCTATGAACTTGTCTTCCTGTTGGTATACGGACATCCTCTTTTCCAATGTCCCATCCGTCCACACTTGAAACACCGGTTTCTGTCGTTGCCTGGTCTGTGCACCTGTGCACTTGTATTGCTGGGCTGCATCTCTACATCCCTGAGTTGCCACTGCAATCTCTCGTTATCTCCTGAAACACGAAAAAGTTCTCTGTACCGTCCTTTTTGGGGAGACAACTGGAAATCAGATGGGACAACTGTCACTTTCATTCCTAATTTCGAGGGCAGTTGTGCATTTGTCTCCTCCACTGTATCCTGTATCCTTTTTATTTTAAGTTCTAGATCCGTTATCCGTTCTTGCTGTTCCCGTTGTCAGGATTCACCATCCCAAAGATGGAATGCAAGCCAGTCTACCGTTAGATTCTGTCTCTTCCTGGCTTTCAATCTTTGTCCCAATCTTTCCAATCGACTTCGCTCAAATGTACCATCTCTTGGAAACTCCTCAGCATTTCCCTTTGTCCACAAATACCAATTCTCGACCTGCCTTATAGCTTCGGCACCATAACGGTCGTACATGTGATATGTACAAGTACCTTTTTGTGGAATCTCTGGTTGTCCTTGTGTATTCTTGCAGGCTCCATTTCCCATTCCACCTTTTATCAAAGTAGCGTTGGATGTGTTGTAGCTTGTTCCTCTAAAGCTTCACTCGTACCTCCAGGAAGGATCTCTCCACCTGTTCAAACGGTGATTTCCAGAGAATCTCTCTCACCTGTGGCTTTTGCACAATCCAATCTCACAGATCAGTATTTGCAGATGAGCCAGAGGGTCAGTATGAAATGGGTGAATCCTCAGGTGTCCGCTCTGTTGAAGGGGAAATCAAACAATGGTAACCGCACATATATATCTATATATAAACTCACCACCTTGCTCAATTTTCCAAGGTTGTCTTCACATTGATAATATCTCACAAAGATATTAAAGCTTCTTTCTTGAGACCGCATTTTCATCAATCAAACAATCAATATATTCAATTCAATTCAATTTATTCAGTTCAATTTATTCAGTTAAATTTATTCAATTAAATTTATTCAGTTCAATTCAATTATTCAATTTCAATTAATTTATCAATATTCATCAATAAATCAAATTAATCATTTTGGATGACTTCTTGCATAAGCCCTTTCCCCAATGATGTCAGGACAGGTCCATCTTTGACTGATATTGAAGATCATCGGTCGTCACCTCTGGTTCATACCTCATGTCAATTGACGAATCACTGTTCTGTCCTAGGGTCATATCTGACATATTTTCCCATTTTGCCTGGTCTCCACAAATTTTCTTTGCAACCACTAAAGGCAACTCATCCTTCATTCGTGAGACAGCCAAAATGGATGGCAGATATTAAAGTTCTTTGGGAAAAATATCTCATCATTTTTCTTTTAATAGTACCCAAAATCTCTTGGCAATATAAATTTCGTAAAACTCCTGAAATGGGACTGTCAAATTCCTTCAATCATGCTAAATTTTGAAACTCCATCCCTTGTAATACCCAATTTATCCCATAGGGCTTGAAAGTTCTTTTCCAAGTTCGTGCATTCATTCTGCATTGGAACCCTATGATATCATTCATAATAATCATCATGATTTTATAATCATGGTCATATCATAATCATCTATTTGAAAAACAAACATTTCCTTTATCACCACAGCTATGTGGTATAATCAACAATAAAATAAACTGTACATAGCAAAAGGCTATCTCCTGACCACTTAGTATTCCTATTGACAATAAGTCATAACAATATCGAATAATCATTAAACAATTAAAAGAAAAATCGCTTCTACTGCTCCAGCCGCAGTTAATCTCTTGGCAATATAAATTTCGTAAAACTCCTGAAATGGGACTGTCAAATTCCTTCAATCATGCTAAATTTTGAAACTCCATCCCTTGTAATACCCAATTTATCCCATAGGGCTTGAAAGTTCTTTTCCAAGTTCGTGCATTCATTCTGCATTGGAACCCTATGATATCATTCATAATAATCATCATGATTTTATAATCATGGTCATATCATAATCATCTATTTGAAAAACAAACATTTCCTTTATCACCACAGCTATGTGGTATAATCAACAATAAAATAAACTGTACATAGCAAAAGGCTACCTCCTGACCACTTAGTATTCCTATTGACAATAAGTCATAACAATATCGAATAATCATTAAACAATTAAAAGAAAAATCGCTTCTACTGCTCCAGCCGCAGCATTCGTCATTTTGTCTTCTCATTCGCGTGACCAAAACGAAATAAAGGGAGCTCAACCATTACACGGCACTTTTAATGGCGCATGCCATAGGAACTCAACGCAATTTCGACTCGGCCAGAAAAACGAGCAAATTTTGCAGGGTGTTAACTGGAATTAGTCGTGAAAATATATGCAAAATACACAAAAATATACATCCACAAAAATAAACAACAAACCCAAACAAACCCAAGGTCGACCATATTACACAATATTACACCATTTCAGGTGACATGAGAAAATCGTCATGATTGCTGAAATGTTCCGGGGTTTATACACACCTTAAAGAGGTATGCTTTGTGGTGTTGCCCTCTCCCACGTTTAATTAAATTAACCATAAACATTTCTTCCGTTCAACAGAACAAACATTTCCTATATCATGACATGCATGTCTTCAAAAAATACCATTTCAGCATCGTATTGATTGCTGAAATGTTCCAGGGTTTATACACACCTTAAAGCGGTATGCTTTGTGGTGTTGCCCTCTCCCACGTTTAATTAAATTAACCATAAACATTTCTTCCGTTCAACAGAACAAACATTTCCTATATCATGACATGCATGTCTTCAAAAATACCATTTCAGCATCGTATTGATTGCTGAAATGTTCCAGGGTTTATACACACCTTAAAGAGGTATGCTTTGTGGTGTTGCCCTCTCCCACATTGAATTTATTAACCATAAACATTTCTTCCGTTCAACAGAACAAACATTTCCTATATCATGACATGTGCATGTCTTCAAAAAATTGTATGACCACGAAAACAATGAACAGAAAGAGTGAAAGGTAAAAGTAAAACTAATTAAAACTGCGGGCAGTGATGACCCGGGGACCATACCGCTCCATCCTGATTGGACGGGTGCATGCCAGAGTCGTTAACAACGACAGTCCAGATCCGATTGTTCAAAATTTCAACTCAATCGATCGAAAAATGAACGCAGGGATGCATTTTAAAGGTTTTCAAGAAATCCACCATGGCCGCCATGTCATGTGACTTATGATGTCATAATTAATATATGCATCCAATCAAGTGACTTACGATGATTGGTCAAGGTATCGAGCTCATCTGACCAACGGTTTGGCCTGCAGGTCGACACCAAGTTCATGGTCAGAAGAGAAAGAAATGTAATTAATTAAATAAGTACTTCATTAATTTCTAATAATTAAATAACTCGTGAATTCTCATCCGATTCACTTAACATTTGAGTGTTCCCAAAACGTTGAAGCAAAACGTTGCAACAACGAAAGTGAAACGTTGTAGCGACGTTGTGGAAACATTAGCAAAACCCAACATTTGAATGTTCCCAAAACGTTGGAGCAAAACGTTGCAACAACGAAAGTGAAACGTTGTAGCGACGTTGTGGAAACGTTAGCAAAACCCAACATTTGAATGTCCCCAAAACGTTGGAGCAAAACGTTGCAACAACGAAAGTGAAACGTTGTAGCGACGTTGTGGAAACGTTAGCAAAACCCAACATTTGAATGTCCCAAAACGTTGGAGCAAAACATTGCAACAACGAAAGTGAAACGTTGTAGCGACGTTGTGGAAACGTTAGCAAAACCCAACATTTGAATGTTCCCAAAACGTTGGAGCAAAACGTTGCAACAACGAAAGTGAAACGTTGTAGCGACGTTGTGGAAACGTTAGCAAAACCCAACATTTGAATGTTCCCAAAACGTTGGAGCAAAACGTTGCAACAACGAAAGTGAAACGTTGTAGCGACGTTGTGGAAACGTTAGCAAAACCCAACATTTGAATGTTCCCAACAAGTTCCAACAACAAGTTCCAACAACAAGTTCCAACAGCAAGTTCCAACAGCAAGTTCCAACACCAAGTTCCAACAACAAGTTCCAACAACAAGTTCCAACAGCAAGTTCCAACAGCAAGTTCCAACACCAAGTTCCAACAACAAGTTCCAACAACAAGTTCAAAAATCCTCAATTTTCATCCGATTCACCATTTAATTTGTTCAAAGAACGTTCATTTCGCAAAATCGACCCAACCACAACAACCCAACAACAACCCATCGACCCAACCACAACCCTCGCCATTAATTTCTATTGTAAGCGTGCCGAATCAATAAGTATCAATTTTTATATTTTGAAGCTTAATCGCAGATAAATTTTTTCACCTTTCAATAAAATATTTGTACCAACCAAATCTGTGAGCATGGGGCGCAGAGAAAATACACAAAAAACAACAACACTGCAGCAACAACTTCAACTTAGGTTGAGGTTGAGGGTTCACACAAACGCTTTAACCAAATAATAAAGAATTATTATTATCATTATTATTATTATTTTAACCAAAGATATCGCCCAGACGAACAAACACACAACTAGAGTGACGCTCAGTAGAGAGCATATCTCCGCCTTGGTGAACAGTTTATGTTTTGTATCCCACTGATAGGCCGGATCTGGATTCGGACCTGAACCAAAATGTAATCGGCGTGTTCTTGTCACCTCCCCAACTCATCCACCAGGTTCATTCACTCATCCATAACTTTTTTAATATATGAATAATATTAAAATAATACCATTAATAAGTATATCATGTTAAATATAATGTATATCGCTTTTCACCCGATCTCTCAATGGTGAAGAATCACTTTAAACAATTCTCGTAGCCGGATTCGAACCTGGGTCTTCACCAAAATCCAATCATTTCGTCCGTGTCACCCATGCTATCTGTCTGACAAATTTCGTCAAAAAACAACAGCACTGGTTTTGCTTCCTGGAAGGTTCCTGCAAAACGCTTTGCTTCTCGCAAAACGTCCGCCAATGGGAACTAGAGGGAGGGAGAAGGAGCGGGAGCAAGAGACAGGTAGCCGGAATGGAAATGAGGGACAATGAGGGACAGTGAGGGAGTGTCGGTATGCAATTTTCATCCAATCGCCATCTTTCATAATAATTCTGGACCGGCATGAGATGGCGTTGTCTGTCATTAATTTATATGTTGATCGAACGATTTTTAGGTGTTATAAAATGGTGGGAAAAAATTGGCGAAAATTTTCCCTCTCCTCCACCCATTTTTTTTTCTTTTTTTCTTTCTTTCTTACTTTGGACCCACGGCTTTCGTCCTACACAATTCCGTTTAATTTGTCTAAATCCAACCAGCCGTTCCAAAGATATAAGCCGTTTTGTCGCAATACCATAAATTGGAATGAGGGAAAAAATATATATATATAAATATAACTCCATTTCCCGGCTCCCTGTCACACGCCGAGCAAGTCGCGTGCTTTGAGCAAGTGCAAAAAAACAAGTGTAAACTACTTTACACGTGTACGGGTATGTAAACGAGTGTACCGGCCTTACACGACTTGGAAGCAAATGGTCGCATGGTGCACTCATGCCCCGTTTGCCCCCAGTTCACAGCAAGGCCCTTAATGACCAGCGTCTTTATGTGACTACGCACTAATCTTCACAAAGACGCAGTCTCAATTACAAAGGCGAATGCAGGTAGACATTCGTTCGCTTCGCGCACATCAGTGGCGCTTGTCAGAAAAATTACACAGCGCAGGAAAAATACGTATTTTACAGAAATCATTACGCCACCTATATCGCGACATGGGTGCGCAGGGAAGCCCCACACCACCTCCTCCACCATGTATGTACAAGAACTAAACGCAGGTTCGTAGATCATATTTTGGACAAGAATAACAAAGAATAACTCTTACCTTTTCAGATGTTGTGTCCAATTTGACCCCTATCTGGCTCGCCAAATTGTCGTGGAGGTGTGTTTGGGATTCGAGACCAATGACCGGAAAACAGGTTTACAAAGATCCAGACTTTATTAACTCCTAATTCACTTGTTTCAATATAATAGGTACTACAACACTATAACGAATCTAGTTATTGAAGTCGTTGGTTCCTCTTGTTCGCCGGTGATCTCCTGGCGCTGCTTCTCGTTGGTATTCGTTCATTCCATCGGGCAGGGCTTCTGAGGACAAGTGTCCTGACTCAACGTTTGCTCTGGTTTATATGGACAAACTGGAGTTAATCCCCTGTCCGCTGAATGTTAATCCTCCGTGCGCTAAAGCTCATTGGTCATCCACAATCGCCCTCCTGGCATCAACTCGCTTCCCTCCTGCTGTGAGTTCCATTTACCTTACAATAGGAGTGTGCTCTAGCCCGGGGCTGTACAGGAGGTGGACAACAGACTCCCAGCTTTAACAGAGTGAGATACATTCCTAACATTCTTACGACCACCTGTTGGTTCACTCACCAATCTCATAACTAGTTACATAGTATAAAGATTTATTCTACCACAGCACCCACACCTTCAACATGTCCACCTCCCCTTTCAACACAAAGCTCAAAGTGGTGGAGCATGCCCTGAACTGCTCGTCTCACTATAGCCGGGTCATTGCGCAAAGCATCCACTTCATGTCGAATACGGCCCTGCAATTCGTCAAGATCACGAGGAGGAGTTACAAACACCTTGTTCTTTAAATGTCCCCAAAGGAAATAATCACATGGTGTGAGGTCAGGTGATCTTGGTGGCCATTCCACTGCATGGTTGAGGGCGATGACTCGGTCTCCAAAGAGTTCCCACAGTCGATCTCAGACAGCGATAAGACGATGTGCTGGGGAGCCGTCTTGGGCCCACCAAAGATATCTGAAGACACCACGAACCTGTCGCTCAAAGTTCTCCTCCAGCTGCGGTAAAACTTAATCATTGATCATCTGCAGATACCTGTTACCATTGAGATTCCTTTGAAAGAAAAATGGTTTGATCACCTGACCAGTTCCACAAAGTCCCAACCAAACAGTCCACTTTTGTCGATTCATGTTGGTGTCAAAATTAAATTCCGGGGGTTGTCCTGTCGGTGCATATTCAAGAACATTATGGGTATTGACCTTGCCGTACATGGCAAAAGCAGCTTCGTCACCGATAACGAGATACCGCCGGAAATTGACATCTGCTTCGCAACGTGCTATCAACAATCTGGCAAGAACCAGCCTCCTGGCAAAATCCCCTGGCGTAAGTTGATGCCGGATGTGAATCCGATATGGATGTTGGTGGAGGTCCAGTCTTGTGATTCGGTTGAATGTTTCCGAAGGCAATCCCATCCCATTTCGTCTTGCGCTGGTATCCCTAGGATGCTCCAAAACTTGCTGCCTTACTGCTGCAATGTTCATTTCTGATCGCCCAGTGCGCCTCCTACCTGAATTCTCCTTGTTGCGGGTGAGGCTAGTGCCATGCTCTTGGTATTTTCTAACATTCGCCCAGATGGTTTTGGCTGCTGGAGGCTCCCGTTCTGGGAAACGTTCCCTGAACGCATCACAAGTTTGCTGCAAACTTCCAGTTTGGTGAAAGGTTGTAACCACGAAGGTCCGCTGTTCAGTCGTAAGTTGAACCATCTTTTCAATGACTCAGACTGTCTCTAAACCCATACACTGTAGGCCCCTCTTAAATACCCATCTTAAACAAAGGATGATGCAACCGACCATTACCAGACCAGCTTAACAATTTTACATAATCAACTTGGCAGTCGACAAGTAATGCGTCCATTTAAAACTGTCTTGCACCGATTACCCAAACTTGTAAAAATGCGATTTGAACTTGTCATTTTCAATGAACATGTACTCGGTCATGTGTGACAGCAATGATGCATGAAAGGCATCAATGGAAAGCTGAGGATCTCCTCATAATTGGTAAACCACATGTAAATTGTCAAACTAAATAACCTTTGCATATGAACCCCTTGAATTCGGATTACCTTTTTTTTGATACGCCCTGTATATATACTGTTACGTTTGTAGGGGGTAGGGATACCATAGACCAGGTTGAGTGTGTAGATTAGTGTGCACTGACTGGCATGAAGAAGAAGAACCACCATGTAATAAGGGAATATGAAATGTGCTTTGGAACTTTAAAATGTGAATGGGAAGTTCGTTCACATGTAAGTAGGCCATGGCAGCACCTTTTGGCAGGGCATGGTTATTCTGAGGGTTAGATGCAAATTTAAGATATTTTACTTTAGATACTGACAGCACTGACATTATTGATCCAGGTGTTTTCGACCAAAGTGTTGGAGGCTGGGATAAAATTGATAGAGTAACAGGACACAGCCTTCAACTGGCTGCGGGGGCGCCGGCGCCCGATATTTGGGATGCGGGGTTGTGGGAAGTAGTTGGGTAGTGTGGGGTCAACATGGTGCTTTGGGTGTCCGAGGTGTGTGGACCATGTCTTCTGGCATTGAGTCTCCTGGTGGGGCATGGCTGTCAACTAGACCTTGGGCATGCTCAAGTGTGGGTGGGCACTGGGAGCTGCAGTTGAGTGGACTGGAGGATGTGAGAGGTGCAGGGGACTTGATGTGGATGCCACGCACTGCAACCGTTCCCCCCAGGTCCAAGGTTTTGGGAATGGTGATGGTTGATTTGGCAACAGGTGCTCACCATATAGGCGAGCTGGGGCTATTGGTGCCGTATTCCTCGCAGGGGGCCGAAGGATGGGTGGTGGGTTGCACCCTTATGGACACTCATGGGCCATGTTGGCGTTTCAGCTCCTCAGCTTGTTCCGATAGCTCTTGCATGGTAGAGGGGTGGAGCTGTCGTAGCCAAAGGTCGTACTGTAGTAAAGGTCACCAGAGGAGGCAGATCCACATACTTGCCAGTACTGTGGGACAAAAGGAAATTTGGAAAAATTGAATTGGCCCTATGGGACAAATTTTGGGATTCAGTCGGGTGGATAGCACTCTCGGACTTGACCAACCTGCAAATACCTGCACATCAAGGTAAGGTAAGGTGTCTTGATGATTACTGTCCCAGGCTTCAGGACTTACTCATTTAAATTGGGACATGAGTGATTTGGAATAGGGGGCGGGTGAGAGTGATGGCATGGCCGGTGAGGGGATTGTCACAAAGTGTTTTGTGGGTGGCATTCGTTTATGCGTAGAGGTTATGGTGTTTTTGTATAGTCGAGAGGTTGGAGATGGAATTGAGTATGAAATGTGTTTTGGAACTTTAAAATGTGAATGGTAAGTTCGTTCACATGTAAGCAGGCCATGGCAGCACCTTTTTATAACACCTTCTATGGAAATATGTAGTTGAGAATTGAATGGCAGCGGGGGAGGAAATGTTTCGTGGATTTTGTGGGTGGGGAAGGTGTGTGTGTCCACAGGTACGGATCAAGCTCTGGAGGAGTGGTGACTGTGGCCCCCTCTATGGTAATTGCCCCTGGCAGCCAGTGGTGTCTGGAAATTGGCAGCCCTGCAGTGTTGAGAGACCCTCGGATACCCGTAAGGCTGTGTGGAATCCTGAGGTGATGTAACCTGATGTGTAGACCTCCCCGGCGGGACGACGGTGCAGGGAGAATGAATGAAAAAAAATATTTACGTGAAAAATCTGAATGCCTCAACTCTGTGTTTGCCTCAAAATCTTGTGTCCAAAACCCGTCTCTCTCTGTACCCATCTTACCCAGTCGAACCCAGCTACTCCTGGACTCTGTTTCCTTCTCTCCTGAGAAGGTGTAGAAGTTTCTGTCAAACCCCGACTCTGATTCTGCAACTGGACCAGACGGCATCAGCCCACGGGTCCTAAAATCATGCTCTGCCACTCTTTCACACCCTCTCTCTGTTCTCTTCGCCCTCTCTTTAGCTCAAGGTCATCTGTCATCAGCTTGGAAATCAGCCAACATTACCGCTTTACACGAAAAAGGTGCAAAAACAGATCCGTGCAACTACAGACCAATCAGCCTGCTCCCAATTATCAGCAAAGTCATGGAATCCATCATTGCTTTGGATATTAAATCCTTACTCTTCTCCAATGGCTTGATCTCTGATCATCAATTTGGATTCAGACCAGGTCATTCTTCTCTGGACATGCTGCTTCTGCTGTCTCAACAATGGATGAAGATCCTCAATGCCAAAGAGGAAATCAGAGCTGTCTCCCTTGACATATCACATGCCTTCGTTGCGGTCTGGCACCCCGCTCTGCTCACCAAACTCTCCTCCAATGGTATTGTGGAAGTGTAACTCAGTGTAACTTATTAATTGGCACTGGTAACTTATTAATTAACCTGGTAACAAAGCAGATACATTTTACCTGCAAACTATGTGAAAGACGAGTTCGTAAATGAGTGTCAGGAATGCGCCCGAACATGATAATCTCTTGTCCACCTGGTCACAGCCCCTGGCTGAAGCACCCCCCTATCGTTTGGTAAACGGAACTCACAACAGGAGGGGAGCGAGCTGATGCCAGGACTCGGTGCACGCATGACCTCGGGGCATTAGCGGAGAAAGGATTAACGGTCAGCGAAAAGGGGATTAAGTCCAGTTTGTCCATATAAACGAGAGCAAACGTGGAGTCGACAGGACTTGCTACCAGGAGCTCTGACCAACGGGAGTGGCGGAGGAACATCAGCCGAACGAGAAGGACCATGCGAAAAGAATTAACCTGGTCCATTGAATTATGCGGTATTATTTGGTAAATGGAATGAAGTGAATAACCAGTTAATAAACCAGACCTTTTGTAAACCTGTGTCCGGTCATTGGAGTCTTGAGTCTCTCAGCTACAAATTCCCCTACAATTTGGAGGCACCGCTGACATCAATTGTACGAACAAGTCTTTAAAAAAAGGTGAGTGTGTCTTGTTTTGTCCAATATGATTACGAACTTGGAAATAGTTTTGTACATACATGGGGAAGGAGGTGGTTCTGGGGGTTCCGTGCGCACCGATGCCGCGATAGGTGGCGTGAGCCATCACGAATGGTACTTCGATAAACGACTGTAGCAATTTATTCGTGTTTTTTTTTTTTTTTTTAAATGATTTCTGTAAATACGTATTTTTGCGCTGGTCATTAAGGGTCTTACTGTGACCTGGGAGCAAACGGAGCATGCGTGCACCTTGCGACCATTTGCTTCCAGGACGTGTAAGGCCGGTAAAGTAGTTTTTTTTTTTTTTTTTTTTTGCACTTGTTCAAAGCACTCGACTTGCTCGGCGAGCGACAGGGAACCGGGAAAGGGAATTATATTTATATATATATATTTTTACCTCATTCCAATTTATGGTATTGCGACAAAACGGCTTATATCTTTGGAACGACTGGTCGGATTTAGACAAATTAAAACTCGTTCGATCAACAAATAAATTCATGACAGACAATCCCACCTCATGCCGGTCCAGAATTACTGTGAAAGGTGGCGATTGGATAAAAATTGCATACCAACACTCCCTCACTGTCCCTCATTGTCCCTCATGTCCATTCCGGCACCCTGTCTCTTGCTCCCGCTCCTTTTCCCTCCCTTTACTTCCCATTGGCGGACGTTTTGCGAGAAGCAAAGCGTTTTGCAGGACGCTTCCAGGAAACAAAACCAGTGCTGTTGTTTTTTTTGACGAAATTTGCCAGATAAATAGCATGGGTGACACGGACAAAATGATTGGATTTTGGTGAAGACCCAGGTGCGAATCCGGCTACGAGAATTGTTTAAAGTGATTCTTCACCATAAAGAGATCGGGTGAAAAGCGATATACATGATATTTAACATAATATACTTATTAATGTTATTATTTTAATATTATTCATATATTAAAAAAGGTGACAAAAACACGCCGATTCCATTTTGGGTTCAGGTCCGAATCCAGATCCGGCCTATCAGTGGGATACAAAACATAAACTGTTCACCAAGGCGGAGATATGCTCTCTACTGAGCGTCGTTCTAGTTGTGTGTTTGTTCGTCTGGGCGATATCTTAGCCATCCTTTGAGATAGGAAGCTGAAATTTGGGGAAATTGGTGAACAAGTGCTTTTGAAAAATAATAATAATAATAATAATAATTCTGTATTATTTGGTTAACCAGTTTGTGTGAAACCTCAACCTAAATATAAAAATTGATCTGCTTGGTGTTAGTTTAAGGGCTGTTCCAAATTTATCCTGATTATGAGAGATAATTACAGGAAATGTGTACTGTTCTTGTTTGGTGATTATGAGACAAAAACAGCAGAGTGGGAATCGGCAGACAATGGAACAGCTAGTGACGAGTGTTTGTGAGTAACAACCACCCTCTGGTCGAGGCTCATAGAAGGGGTGATGCTTACTGATTCGGCACGCTTACAATAGGTGTTAATGGTGGGATGTCAGAGGTTTTGGTGTGGTTTAATGTTCACACTGTTTTGGAAAATAATGCTCGATGCAACATGATCCTAAAAAGAACCCATCCCTACATCGAAAGATCAGGAAGGGAAGGAATGGAAAATTTGAAGTATTAAAGTTACGGAACTCAAAATGTCTGGGTTTGGATGTAGTCATTAAAGGATTGAGTCATTCATTGGTGTGATGATGGTCCTAATATTTTGATAAATGTTTGATAATGGTCCTGGTAATTTTAGTCTGGTAAGGTAAGGTAAGGTTAGTCCTGGTAAGGTATATTGCTGGGGACCCGAGGATGTGCCTTTTCAAGGTTTGAAATTAATCGGACAAGTGGTTCCCAAGGTATGGTCACCGCACTCGCAAGCCGTTCGTTTTGGCTTTGCGAATGGACCAAACCATTTCATGTAAATAGAGGGGGGGGGGGTTCTGTGGTCGTTCGCTTTGGCTTTGCGAATGGACCAAACCATTGCATGTAAATAGAAGGGGGGTTCTGTGGCCGTTACTGCCACGTGGTTTCAAAGTTTTTTGTTGTTGTTGTTTGCACGCATGTTTTTTTTTTGCAAGCACGTACGGGCAAGCACGTATGTGCGGGCACGCCCTAGTATATATAAATTGAGGTAATATTAAGTTATGGAATTAATTGCTTTCAACAATGCAAAGGGTGACAAGATATGGGATTTTAATGGGATTTTAATGGGATATTGATTTATTGATTAATCACAACGTTTCACTTTCGTTGTTGCAACGTTTTGCTCCAACGTTTTGTGAACATTTAAATGTTGGGTTTTGCTGACGTTTCCACAACGTCGCCACAACGTTTCACTTTCGTTGTTGCAACGTTTTGCTCCAACGTTTTGTGAACATTTAAATGTTGGGTTTTGCTGACGTTTCCACAACGTCGCTACAACGTTTCACTTTCGTTGTTGCAACGTTTTGCTCCAACGTTTTGGGAACATTTAAATGTTGAGTTTTGCTAACGTTTCCACAACGTCGCCACAACGTTTCACTTTCGTTGTTGCAACGTTTTGCTCCAACGTTTTGGGAACATTTAAATGTTGAGTTTTGCTAACGTTTCCACAACGTCGCTACAACGTTTCACTTTCGTTGTTGCAACGTTTTGCTCCAACGTTTTGGGAACATTCAAATGTTGAGTTTTGCTAACGTTTTGCTCCAACGTTTTGGGAACATTTAAATGTTGAGTTTTGCTAACGTTTCCACAACGTCGCTACAACGTTTCACTTTCGTTGTTGCAACGTTTTGCTCCAACGTTTTGGGAACATTCAAATGTTGAGTTTTGCTAACGTTTTGCTCCAACGTTTTGGGGACACTCAAATGTTAAATAAATCGGATAAGAATTCACGAGTTATTTAATTATGAGCGATTAATGAAGTACTTATTTAATTAATTACATTTCTTATTAAATTACAGTAATTACATTACAGTAATTACCTGAGGTAATTACAGTAAATACAGTTCCGGTAATTACAGTAATTACAGTAATCATTACAGTAATTGCAGTAATCTTATTACAGTAATTACATTACATTAACTCAGGCACCTTTTGAGTAAGGAAGCTGATATTTGGACATGACACTGACCAAGTGATGTGGCTGTCAAGGAAAATATTGATTTATTGATTAATCATTTAATAAATTAACTCGTTGATTTATAAATGACTTATTTAATTAAAAGTCCTCAGAGATACATCTTCGGATGAAATACTTGCAGATTGGTTATGCTATGAGCCAATTGATTAAGGAAAATATTTTGTGATGGCCATATTGGCAATTTCGTGGCCATATTCGTGGCAACTCAGTTAGTGCCACTGCACCTTTAAAATGCATCCCTGCGTTCATTTTTCGATCGATTGAGTTGAAATTTTGAACAATCGGATCTGGACTGTCGTTGTTAACGACTCTAGCACGCACTCGTCCAATCAGGATGGAGCGGTATGGTCCCCGGATCAACACTGCCCGCAGTGTTAATTAGTTTGACTTTTTTCTCTTGGTCATATAATTTTGAAGACATGCATGTCATGATAGAGGAAATGTTTGTTCTGTTGAACGGAATAAATGTTGTTTATTTGTGTGGGTGTGTATTTTTGTGTATTTTGGATATATTTTTCACGACTAATTCCAGTTAACATCCTGCAAAATTTGCTCGTTTGCTGGCCGAGTCGAAATTGCGTTGAGGTCCTATGGCATGCGCCATTAAAAGCGCTGTGTAATGGTTGAGCTCCCTTTATTTCGTTTTGGTCATGCGGATGAGCAAACAAAGTGACAAATGCTGCGGCTGGAGCAGTAGAAGCGATGTTTTTTAAATGGAAACGATGTAATGAGTAATTAAAAGTGGGAGGGGGCAACACCACGCATACCTCTTTTAAGGTGTGTATAAACCCTGGAATAAACGTGGGAGGGGGCAACACCACGCATACCTCTTTTAAGGTGTGTATAAACCCTGGAATATTTCAGCAATCAATACAATGCTGAAACTATGTAAGTTAATTTAATAAGTAATTTAATGAGTAATTTAATAAGTAATTTAATGAGTAATTTAATGAGTAATTTAATGAGTAATTTAATGAGTAATTTAATAAGTAATTTAATAAGTAATTTAATGAGTAATTTAATGAGTAATTTAATGAGTAATTTAATGAGTAATTTAATAAGTAATTTAATAAGTAATTTAATGAGTAATTTAATGAGTAATTTAATGAGTAATTTAATGAGTAATTTAATGAGTAATTTAATGAGGAATTTAATGAGGAATTTAATGAGGAATTAAAAGTGGGAGGGGGCAACACCACGCATACCTCTTTTAAGGTGTGTATAAACCCTGGAATAAACGTGGGAGGGGGCAACACCACGCATACCTCTTTTAAGGTGTGTATAAACCCTGGAATATTTCAGCAATCAATACGATGCTGAAATGATGTAATTTACTGTGTAAGAGGGTCGACCTTGGGTTTGTTTGGGTTTGTTGTTTATTTTTGTGGGTGTCTATTTTTTGAGTATTTTGGATATATTTTCACGACTAATACCAGTTAACATCCTGCAAAATTTGCTCGTTTTCTGGCCGAGTCGAAATTGCGTTGAGTTTCTATGGCATGCGCCATTAAAAGCGCTGTGTAATGGTTGAGCTCCCTTTATTTCGTTTTGGTCATGCGGACGAGCAGACAAAATGACGAATGCTGCGGCTGGAGCAGTGGAAGCGATTTTTGAATTGTTCAATGATTATTCGATATTGTTATGACTTATTGTCAATAGGTATACTAAGTGGCCATGAGGTAGCCTGTTGCTATGTACAGTTTTATTCTATTGTTGATTATACCACATAGCTGTGGTGATAAAGGAAATGTTCGTTTTAAATAGATGATTATGATAGGACCATGACGATAAAATCATGATGATTATTATGAACTAGCGGGGTCACCCGTGGGAATCCCACGGGTGACCCCGCAAGTTTGCATTGACGTTCGTCGATGGACTCGTTCGCCCGTCTCATTCGTTTTCTTGCTGCATCCTGTTCAAGTCTGCGTTCTTCATCGATCGTCTCATTCATTTTGGAAATAGAAGTTTCCACGCAGCGCATGAATTGTCACGATCCTCAAGAGGAATTTGTCTCGTAATCATCAAATGATAAATGGCAAGTAAATTATATTGTGGAAAATTAAAGATTTCAAATAAACCTATTTAAAGTGTATTCGCACATAACTAATTTTAAAAAACGAAGAAATATCTCTCGGTAATTTCCTGAAACATATTTTACTTCCGGCTAATAATGTTGAATTAAATAAAAACGAAGAAATATATGTCGGCATCATTGTTGACGTTTTTGTGACGACTGTCATCAAACGAAAAAGTAATATATCTTAACGGAAAAGCAAAAGCGAATTTTTAATATATATCGACACGTTGCCGTCGGTGTCATGTTGGGCGGTGTATGATACACCATGACGCGATTTTAAAAAATATATCTCTGCATTTTCCCGCGTGTGTGGAATGTTCTCAATTATTGCTGACACCGAGTCCAAAACCATCGATAAAAATGAAATCATATGGTGAGTTAGATTGGAGATAAAGGCGTGAGAGAGACTCAATGGCCTTGAAGTTGAAGTTACAGGCGTTTGAGAATTCATTTCGTTCTATAAACGGCAACTTTCATTGGATTTCCTTCCCGTTTTTTTTCAACCGAGTCGAAAACTATGTTAGCGACTGTGAAAAATGAAATGATATATCGAATTTTTAATATGTATCGACACGTTGCCGTCGGTGTCATGTTAGGCGGTGTATGATACACCATGACGCGATTTTAAAAAATATATCTGCATTTTCCCGCGTGTGTGGAATGTTCTCAATTATTGCTGACACCGACTCTAAAACCATCGATAAAAATGAAATCATATGGTGAGTTAGATTGGAGATAAAGGCGTGAGAGAGACTCAATGGCCTTGAAGTTACAGGCATTTGAGAATTCATTTCGTTCTATAAACGGCAACTTTCATCGGATTTTCTTCTCGTTTTTTTTCAACCGAGTCTAAAACTATGTTAGCGACTGTGAAAAATGAAATGATATATCGAATTTAAAATAGATATCGACACATTGCCGTCGGTGTCATGTTGGGCGGTGTATGATACACCATGACGCGATTTTAAAAAATATATCTCTGCATTTTCCCGCGTGTGTGGAATGTTTGTGGAAAATTAAAGATTTCAAATAAACCTATTTAAAGTGTATGCGCACATAACTAATAAAAAAAACGAAGAAATATCTCTCGGTAATTTCCTGAAACATATTTTACTTCCGGCTAATATGTTGAATGAAATAAAAACGAAGAAATATATGTCGGCATCATTGTTGACGTTTTTGTGACGACTATCATCAAACGAAATAGTAATATATCATAACGGAAAAGCAAAAGCGAATTTTTAATATATATCGACACATTGCCGGCGGTGTCATGTTGGGCGGTGTATGATACACCATGACGCGATTTTAAAAAATATATCTCTGCATTTTCCCGCGTGTGTGGATTGTTCTCAATTATTGCTGACACCGAGTCTAAAAGTAAAACCATCGATAAAAATGAAATCATATGGTGAGTTAGATTGGAGATAAAGGCGTGAGAGAGACTCAATGGCCTTGAAGTTACAGGCCTTTGAGAATTCATTTCGTTCTATAAACGGCAACTTTCATCGGATTTTCTTCCCGTTTTTTTTCAACCGAGTCTAAAACTATGTTAGCGACTGTGAAAAATGAAATGATTTATCGAATTTGATTTGAAATAAAACTGGGGGAGAGCAAGACACCACGGGCCTACAAAACAGGACTCAAAGCTATGCGAGTTAATAAAATGGTGGATATTTGTTTATAGCCACTCCCAGAATGGGTGGAGCTATGGGTGGAGCTACTCTGCAAACCGAGTAAGCCACACCCCGGACAGACACCCAACAGATAGACAGACAGACAGACAGAATCATCTACGGCTATTATTATTATGAATGATATCATAGGGTTCAAATGCAGAATGATTGCATGAACTTGGGAAAGAACTTTCAAGCCCTATGGGATAAATTGGGTGTTACAAGCGATGGAGTTTCCAAATTTAGCATGATTGAAGGAATTTTACAGTCTTATTTCAGGAGTTTTACGAAATTTATATTGCCAAGAGATTTGGGTACTATTAAAAGAAAAATGATGAGATATTTTTCCCAAAGAACTTTAATATCTGCCATCCATTTTGGCTGTCTCACGAATGAAGGATGAGTTGCCTTTAGTGGTTGCAAAGAAAATTTGTGGAGACTAGGCAAAATGGGGAAATATGTCAGATATGACCCTAGGACAGGACGGTGATTCATCAATTAACATGAGGTACGAACCAGAGGTGACGACCGATGAGATTCGATCTCAGTCAATGGATGGACCTGTCCTGACATCATTGGGGAAAGGGCTTATGCAAGGAGTCATCCAAAATGATTAATTTGATTTATTGATGAATATTGATGAATTAATTGAAATTGAATAATTGATTGAATTGTTAATTGATTGAATCTAATTGACTGAATTTAATTGAATAAATTTAACTGAATAAATTGAACTGAATAAATTGAATTGAATATATTGATTGTTTGATTGATGAAAATGCGGTCTCAAGAAAGAAGCTTTGATATCTTTGCGAGATATTAACAATGTGGAGACAACCTGGGAAAATTGAGCAAGGTGGTGAGTTTATATACAGATATATATGTGCGGTTACCATTGTGTGATTTCCCCGTCAACAGAGCGGACACCTGAGGATTCACCCATTTCATACTGACCCTCTGGCTCATCTGCAAATACTGATCTGTGAGATTGGATTGTGCAAAAGCCACAGCTGAGGGAGATTCTCTGGAAATCACCGTGTGAACAGGTGGAGAGATCCTTCCTGGAGGTACGAGTGAAGCTTTAGAGGAACCTGGAACAAGCTACAACACATCCAACGCTACTTTGATAAAAGGCAGAATGGGAAATGGAGCCTGCAAGAATACACAAGGACAACCAGAGATTCCACAAAAAGGTACTTGTACACATCATATGTACGACCGTTATGGTGCCGAAGCTATAAGGCAGGTCGAGAATTGGTATTTGTGGACAAAGGGACATGATGAGGAGTTTCCAAGAGATGGTACATTTGAGCGAAGTCGATTGGAAAGATTGGAACAAAGATTGAAAGCCAGGAAGAGACAGAATCTAACGGTAGACTGGCTTGCATTCCATCTTTGGGATGGTGAATCCAGACAACGGGAACAGCAAGAACGGATAACGGATCTAGAACTTAAAATAAAAAGGATACAGGATACAGTGGAGGAGACAAATGCACAACTGCCCTCGAAATTAGGAATGAAAGTGACGGTTGTCCCATCTGATTTCCAGTTGTCTCCCCAAAAAGGACGGTACAGAGAATTTTTTCGTGTTTCAGGAGACAACGAGAGATTGCAGTGGCAACTCAGGGATGTAGAGATGCAGCCCAGCAATACAAATGCACAGGTGCACAGATCAGACAACGACAGAAACCGGTGTTTCAAGTGTGGACGGATGGGACATTGGAAAAGAGGATGTCCGTATACCAAAAGGAAGACAAGTTAATAGGGTAAACCAAGATCAAGGGTACCAGTGCTGACCGATACCTCAGACAATGATTAGGCCTTCATTGCTGCAAATCCCAAATGATGATTGGCCTCAACAGATTCGATTACTGGACAAACATGAATAACTGTCGATGATTCTTGGGTCTGAAAAGTTTTCGGAGCAAGAATTATTCATTTTTTCTTTTGCTTGTAAGCAAATTAGTAATTAATTGATCACATGCCGAAATTGGATCTTTTATGTTGGGCACACAATTTTAAATTTACAAAGTTGGAACAATTGCTTTGCAAATTTTTGAAACCAAGGGACAAGGGTCACATGATGATCAGGTGGGAATGTCGGACTAGTGTTCCGCATGATTGATAGGTCAGTGGTCGACTGACATGCAAATGGGTGTGTAGTCAAATTTGGATAAATTATGGTGGGAACTGAAAGGGTAATTTCAATGTGACATCATAGGGGTTTTCTAAGAATAGACTTTTAGTTTATTTGTGTATAAGCATTTTTAATTTGATTGACAAATTTTATGAAATTGAAATAAAATTGACACCCATCTGATCTGTAAATAATGGTTCCAACGCAAACAAATATGCATAATGCATGTGTGTGTGTGTTTTTGTGTATCAATCTTACAAGATTGTTGACACCGACAGTGTGCCTTGTCTGAAAATAGATAGTTCCAATGTGGGAGTACACAATGTGGGAGTACAAAAAAAATGTGGGAGTACAAAATTAGCCAAATTTGGGAGAGGTCTTACACTGACTTCCCAGAGTACTCTGCTCACGGATTTTTATATATATAAACTTGAATTTTATCAGCATATAAATTGTGCTGTATGTATGGATGTGTTTTAGGCATAGATGATATGGGAAAATAGTAAAGAAAATTTTGCTGGTTTGAACTATTGTGGGTTTTCAGTTCTGGAGTTTAAACAAAGTCACTGGTTAACAGATGAGAAAGGATAGTAAATAAATTATTCGCTGCTGGGCAAATTAAGTACGATATTACTAAGACTTATGAGAGCTATTGTTCCGCCTTACAGCAGTGGAAAATTATTGGGAAAAAAATTAGATCCAACATAATGAATCTATAAAAGAATGTGATAGGGATAATATCCTCAATTTGTACTAATTATTTGATTGTGGGTAAAGGAATTAAGTTAT